>NC_052052.2:54013134-54320620 GCF_903992535.2 Arvicola amphibius | reverse complement strand
ACTATCAATCAGTCTTCACCAAGGCTGTTTGACTTAGCTGTCAGATGAGATCACACTTTGTGATGTTTTAAAACTATTTCTCTTTTGCTGCAGATGGACTATAATCCATCATTTTCTTATTTTCACTTTGGATTTTAGAAGTTATTCTCTTACTCTCTAAACTCTAAGCTATTAATACTGAAAAATATATTATTTCTCTTGGATTTCTTTTATGCAATTAGTAACAGTCGATTTATTGCATTTTTATATGTAATCAAGTTCATAATGAGGGTAAATATTTTTTCACAGGAAGTGTTGCCATTGATGAATGTTAGTTTGAATCCGACTAAATGACTAGCTATAACATTCCAGCAAATGTTTTTCCATTTCATGATGTAGAGGACTAAATTCCTTTATATTGTCATCAACAAAATCAGTAATAGTTTCAAATCCAGTTCATAATTATATTCTAAATTTCCATTCACAGGGTGTTATTTCTTTGGAATCTCTTCAATGACTATGTGTATAAATAGTCAGGAAAAGATAACCATTAGGATTTTAATCAACTAAGCAATTTAGATTACAAACAGAACTTTATACAATGTAGGAAGTAAGAACATAAAGGGAAGAAGTTAAGAATCATAAAAAGTCACTAATCTTTGTGGCATAGGAGGAAATATCCAAGTGTATCAAATAATTTGAGCAATTTCACTTGTCCCATGCAAGTATCAAAGAGAACTGGTGGATGCAGTGGGTCTATGGAGGCTCTTAAATAGCTTAGGTTGCTTGCATCAGCAATTTCAACATTAAAAAATATATTTAAGTTTCCAATGTCAGGTAACATCAAAAAAATTTAGACAAACATAGTTTACTTCCTACCTTGAGAACAGCTAGTGGCACAGATACCTTGGGAGTAACCAACAATTCCTTAATAGGATTTAAGGTCTACTCAAAAAGAGGAGGTCAAGTATGATACTGATAACCTAGAAACTAGGCAGAGAAAGCATGGTTTTGGATCTTAGAAGAGACTCTAAAATAGCCATTTTACTAAACCAGCATAATACCTAACTCCATCCTAAATATTTGTTCTTATAGCCACAGGTAAGTATATTCCTCAACCCCTCATGAAGAAAACTTCTCTTTTTAATAGACAGAGACCATTACAGAAAACCACAATTAATCAAAAGGCAAATTATGGAGGCCAGTGACAATGGACACATCTATAAGACAGCATGTTCACCTAAGGCTGAGGGAAGATTCTGGATGAGAGGGCACTATAAAAGTTTTAAGAGCCAGAGGATCAAGAAAATTGCTGTGTGACTTTTGTCTCCTAGGGATGTCAAGGAAGTCAGGGCCGCGCGGGGTGTGCCTACCCACTGTGACGGTGGGGCCGATCTAATGGGAACTCACCAAGGCCAGCTGGACTGGGTCTGATGGAGCATGTGATCAAACCAGACTCTCTGAACGTGGCTTACATGGAGGGCTGACTGAGAAGCCAAGGACAATGGCACTGGGTTTTCATCCTACTGCATGTACTGGCTTTGTGGGAACCTAGTCTGTTTGGATGCTCACCTTCCTAGACCTGAATGGAGGGGGGAGGACCTTGGACTTCCCACAGGGCAGGGAACCCTGACTGCTCCTTGGACTGAAGAAGGAGGGGGAGGGGGGATGGGGGAGGGGGAGGGAAATGGGAGGAGGGGACAAGGTGAAAATTTGTAATAATGATAATAATAATAATAATTAATAATTAATAATAATAATATAAAGAAAAAAACAAAAAACAAATATAGCATAAAAAAGCTGTATCTATAATACCTCACTGACATGACTGTGCACACTTGAGCTTAGCAAGGAAAATAATAATAGTCATGCCCAAATGGACAGGGAAAGACCACCAGGTCTCAACATTACATAAAGTAGAGCAGTCAAATAACAAATGCTGATTGTGGGAGAAATTGTCATTCCCAGGGAAGAGATCAATTTGTTTTCTAATACCAAATGATCAGTCCTGGAAACAGACACAAAAGCAACATAACAGACTGACAGGATGTATTTATATATCTAAATATATAATAATGTATTTTCATATGTGTACAACAACAATGTTGAAGAGGCCATGGATTTGAAAGAAAACATGGAGGGATATAAGGGAAGGCTTGGAGTGAGGATAGAGAAAGGGGGAATGATGTAATCTACTATTACCTCAAGAAAATAAGATAAACTCATACAATCTAAAATAACACTAATTTTCTGCAAAAAAAAAAGAAGAAAAGATAGCAACTTCCATGCAGTGTTCTTACAAATGGGAGAGAAAGATCTGATGTCAGTTCTCCATTAGAGACACTAATTCAAAATGAGGTTTACAACATTTTGAAACACTATAAACCTAATATATGACACATGGGTTATTTTATACAATAATTCAAGATGTTAGTTGCATGTGGCACTTAAATTAACTGTGTAACTGTATGTTAACTGTATTAAAGAGTTTGGTTTTCACTTAAGTGAAATGTAAAACTATTATCATTTCAAGCATCCTTATGAAATGATATTTTCTGTTCAATTTTAGATGATCAACTAAGCTGTTTTTTATAGACTGGGTTAACAATAAACAAGACTGAGAAGAAACAATCTTTCATATTGAAATAACTCATTTGTGGAATTCATATGATTTAGATTAATGTAATGGTGATAAAGAAAATTGTCTAGAGAAACCAAGAGCTATTAGTGTCTTTGACTGCACTGTGGACAATAGGAATGGGACCTATGTTGTTCTCCTTCAATGAACTCTAACTTTTCATTTGCTTTCCTGTTGTTGGGGATTGTAAAGGGCATCAGTCAGAACATGGTCCACAAGTGGACATGGATTCATGTGAGATTTCCGAGTGTTTGTGCAAACAAGGCAAGAGTCGTGTGACCTCAGTTTTTTTTTTAAAAAAAAAAAAAACAGGAAATTGATTTTGGAATATGTTTTCATGCATTCACAGATGTTGAGTATACTTCAGATTATTCTTTACAACTGGCTATTGTTTATATATATATATATATATATATATATATATCCCTCTATGAAAAAAATGTGCTTTTGCCACATGTTTCTTGTCCACCAAATGTGGTTTGTCTTTGTGATATACTTACTTACTGATGTAACTCCTTAACACTCGGAGTATCAGTTGCTGCATGCACTGAATAAAGTTGGCTATTGCCTAAGACTTTAGTTTGCCTGATATATTGAGTCCATTCTAAGTGGCGTCACTCTTATGTAGTGTAAATTTTTATTGGTCTTATTAATAGGAACCTGGCGTCAATATTAAGGGTGAAAGCTGAAACATCAAAGAAGCAGAGGAGCCAGACACTAACTAGTTCTTATCTCTACAAAATCCTCAGATCAAATGGGGTATCCTATCTCTAGATGTACTCAGACTGAATGGCCTGAGCTCCTGGCTCCTCCATCCATATATTTCTCTCTGCACCCAGCCATATCCCTCCCTGTCTCCACCACCCTAGTGTTGGGATTAAAGGTGTGTGACTCCTAAGTACTGGTATTAATGGTATGAGCCACCACTGCCTGGCTCTGCTTCTCTTTGGTAGTAGATCAATCTAATGTAGTCCAAGGTAGCCTTGAACTCTAAGAAAACCATCTGCCTCTGCCTCCTGAGTGCAGACATTATAAATGTGTGCCACCACTGCCTGGCCTCTATGGCTAACTTGTGGCTCACTCCACACTCTGATCACCAGGCAAGCTTATTTGTTATAGCACAAATAAAATGTCACCACACTCTTGAGTGGTAAATAGGCATCCACATGCTGATGCTGAGTGTGTAGAAGATGTTTAATTCCTGAAAATTATGGAAAAGAAATTCATATTGACTCAATTTTTATAATACTCATTCTTGATTATTTAAAAATGTTTTGTAATAATTTTTCTTCCTTAAGACTTTCATTAAACTGTCCCTAGGTAAGAAAATACTGGATAACATAATTCTAATATATACACATTCATATATATATATATATATATATATATAATATATAGCCAAGGACCATGGCTATGACAAGCAGAAGTCATAGCTACATGGTTAGAATCTATATGTGTCTAGTTGCTGGTCACATTAAAAAAAAAACCCTATAAAGGTTACTGATTTATAGACAGAATTCATGACACTGGCGCATCTCACAACTCTTAGCTAACTAACCAAAAATTTCATGGCTATAATTGGCTTCAAATTGTCAGCAGTTTTCAAGACAGAACTTATGTCACAGCAAAATTAAGCCATCCCATAAAGAGACTATCATTTGGTGGCTGGTAAACATTGCTTCTAGTGGTATCTTAAATTTAATAAGAATTTGTATATTTACAAGCCTTCTACCTTCAACTATTATTTCAGAAGAAAACTTTGGGATGCTTTTAACTTAGGACTGTACAAAGACTGGAGAATACTTATACTACAGTATCTTGGTGTAGATTCAGAATGTGTTGAGGATGAGAAGGTAGCTACAGAAAAGATAAAAACGCTCCCTTTTGCCACACACAGGAAAGAAAGCATTCTATACATGATGAGTGTTAGAAAAATTTTAAAAGATTTATAAGAGTTTCTTGAAAGGCTGAATTTTTTTTACTTATATTTTGAAACATAACTGTCATGTGCTTATTAAGAAACATTATTTGGCACCACGGTGCCTGCCTGTTCCTGTAGGAAATCAGGGGATACATTATGTGAAGAAGCAAATTGAGTTGAAAATCAAGATTTGGAAAAGAAACCAAAATAACTCCTAGAATTGGGGTTTTGGTTCATGGTGTTTCTTCTCTTCTAAAGGTGGCTCTTATTGGCAATTAGTATTCCTCATTTTTTATAATTTTATGAACAATTTCGGAATAATCTGCTTGTATTCTTTTATTTTGATGGTCCTGGTGATTTTTTGGTTAATTATTTGGTTCAGTGGTCAACACAGATGAAATATATATATTTATCTCTATTAAATAAAGGTGCAAGCTCTTATTAATGAATGAGCTTCGTGTCTGCACTAATAGAAACACACAGCCAAAACAGTGGAAGGGAGTGCAAAAAATATTTATCTGATAGAAACCAACCTAGAGAAATTCATTGTGTCTTTGTGAGGATGTTTATTCCACAGTGTGTTGTAGGCATGATTTCATGTGATTCTACAAAGGTCCCTGGATTACCCTACTTTCTTTGGAAAACTACAGATGATTTAATTGTTTTTTTTTTTTAACTTACAAGTGCTCTCAATATAGAATCATAAGCTGACTCTAAATTAGTATTCGATTACTTTCTGGAACACCAGTGATTCTAAGCCAGTATTTTGAATCATTGTGTCTTTATCTTTTTGAACAGCCAAACATTTATAATTGAAAAAGAAGTGAGAGAGGAAAGGAAAGATTGGACGACACAGGCTTGCCTGAATGACTTCACACATCAACGTGAGGCATCTAGAACTCAAGGACAAATTGGAATAGAGCTACCGATTTTAAAGAGTAAGTAGAGAGGAATAGAGACAAGCATTTTGGCTATGGCTTTACTATGATAATTTTTTAAAAATTTTATCTCCTTTAAAGCGAGATATGGAAAATACCAGTTACATGTTACAAATGATTAACCAGCTCATTATTAGTACTTAACATCAGGTTTGACTGCTTACATATAAATAAAATATAAATAGTAGTAATCATTAAACTTTTCTAATAAAGGCAAAAATAATTTAATATCCTAGTCTGTTCCTAAGATTATTTACTGCTAAAATCAAGCTTAAAATATGCAAGTATAGCAATGATGCCATGGTGAACTCTATGTGGAAGGAAATATACAGCATTTAATTTAATGTCTAACTATTTTATAAACATCCAAGAGGGATGAAATGAAACAAAGCTCAAAGTACCAAGAGAACAATAACAGAAACAAAAACAATGAAGCAGGCTTGGCAGCACTGAAAACGAAGAACTCATAACTGCACACAGTAGACTTCACTGCTCGCTGGTCTTCAGATTGCTCGGAAACCCCAAGGAATAAGAGAAATAAAGCCAAACACATGGCCCTTGAAGTGGACAGAAAAATCCTAGAGTGGGAAATTGCTCCTGATGGCACAAAGGAAAAGGTTTGATAACAAAAACAAATGAAAATTAAATATAGAAATAACTAACAGTAGATTTTATAACAGGAAACACTATAAAACAACACATGAAAAGTGACTTTGTAGGTAAAAATTGTGACATTCTTATTGCCTGTCTTTTTTATTTAATGTGAATACGTAATTTTGCATGGAAACTACATATCTCAAACATTGTAAGTTGCCCTTTCCCATAAAAATACTTAGATAAACACAAAAATGGCTAAGATACATATTTCAATACACTCTGAAAAGTATAGTCAATTACAAATGTAATTACAATATATGCATATATATGTAATATATGTAATAATTATTACCTATAAACCTATAGATGTATATACACACATATATATACATGCATACATTTAGTTGCTGTGCTTGTATGCATAAAATTTCTGGGTAGAAATAAATGGAATATATACTGGAAAATAATTTTAAAGGGAAATGGAATATTGTCATCACTATTAAACTATCACAATCTTTCTGCACATGGTCACCAAATGTTAATACAAACCTAACATGTTCAAAAGTTTCAAAAGTAGTCTCATTTTCTCTTGACATATCATCTTGTATGAGTGTGTGTGTCTTCATATATGTACACACATTCATTCTTGCACATTTGGACATAACCAATTGTGTGCATGTGTACACAGGGAGGGTAAAGGTCAGTGTATTCTCAGTGCTTTGTTCGGTTACTTTCCACTTTATATTTTTGAGAGAGAATTCTCTTGGAATCTGGTGCTGACCTTACTAGCTGACAGGAAGCTCCAGGGAGGCTTCTTTCTCTCCTCTTAAGTGCTACTTTAGTTCCTCCCATGTATGGTTTTAAGTATGGTTCTGGGGTCTGAACTATGGTTGTCATGCTTTGTGACAGAAACTTTGCTGACTGTGTCATATAACCAGACTCTTTTATGATGATCATTGAAATTATTACCTTCAAAAAATGGCAATTGGACTATAGAAATCAGAATATAAGGGCCAACTTTTTATTGCTTAGTTTAAGTCTTCTAGAAATTTTGTTTACGAAGACATTGGAAGTGTTTTTAAACAAAATGACAGCTAATGCACATGATCTTAGGGCTGATTACAGGTGTAAGAAAACCAATAGGGTCACCTCACTCAAAATGATTTTTTCTAGCTCCATCCTTTTGCCTGCAAAATTCAAGATAGCACTATTTTTTTTTTACTGCTGCTTAATACTCCATTGTGTAAATGTACCACATTTTCCTTATCCATTCTTGGGTCCAGGGGCATTTAGGTTGTTTCCAGGTTCTGGTTATAACAAATAATGCTGGTATGAACATAGTTGAGCACCTGTCCTTGTGGCACAATTGAGCAAATCCCAGAGAACCGAGATGACAATGAGGGCACTAAGAGAGACATACAGAGATCTAATCTACATAGAAAGTAGAAAAAGACAAGATCTCCTGAGTAAATTGGGAACATGGGGACCTTGGGAGAGGGTTAAAGGGGAGTGGAGAGGCAGGGACGGATAGCAGCTAAAAATGTAGAGTGCAATAAAAGTCAATAAAAAAAGAAAACCATTAGGGAAGCTGTCCTCTGGGGAGGAGCAATTCTCTCATTCTCGGCCTTCATCAGTTGCACTTAGTTCTTTGTATAGGGTTGAGGATCCATGAAATTTTCCCCTTCAGGTAACTCTTTAGGGACTCAAGGAAGTTTTATGTATACAAGAAAATGTATATATATATATATATATATATATATATATATATATATATATATATATGCAGTGACTTAATTAATATAGTTTTAGAGTTATTATTTTGGGTCTGGGCAGCTGGGAAACGAACAAGCAGCCTCCGACTACATGGAATCATTATAATTTCAAGAAATAAAACTGATGTAATAAAGAAATACTTTTAAAAACAAATGCAGCTGTTTGCTTGCCTTGTTAATGCTTTAAAACTATTTCATAAACAAAAATATCGTGTGATAATAATAATTAAGTTATAATTTTTATTTATTTTACATGTATTACAATGTAATTGTGGTAGAAAAATAAACTATAGACAGGCTTTATAGAGTTTTCATCTGTATCTCTGTATCTGTTATATACAACCCCGTTCTTCTCAAATACAATAATTCAGAGGCTCAATAGATGGATCAGCTGTTAGGAGCACTTTCAGCTCTTCCAGAGAATGCAATCCACAACCTTGGCACCCACATGGTGGCTCATAACGATCCATAACTCTGGTTCTAGCGTATTCTCTTCTGATATGCATAGGCACCAGGCACACATAAGATGCATATTCATACATGAAGGCAAAACACCAATAATAATGATGATGGTGGTATATACTGAATGACATTTAATATAAAACACTCACTTCTTTTCCATGTACTGTCTCCAAAGTTCTTGCACTTGTTTATCTCCCTTAAGCTGTGACACATCTTCTCTATATTTATTCTTCTGTTTGTTTATCTCTATAGCAACAATACAATAATCTTGGTATTTGTTTCTCATGATGATATTCATAGGCTATAGTTACTTACCCTTCTTTCACCTTGGAAGTTCTGACATTTATATATTTTAGCATTACTTGGAGAGCAGTCATTCATTAGAATTTATTAATAAATGTTCTGTTTCATGGGATAAAAGTGACAATGAAACAAGAGGAAGTGAATGGCATCGTGAATACATTTTAGGATGCAAGAAGCAAGAGAATCATTTTCAGGTAGTTATTCCTCTCAGGCAATGGAACCAAGTAATGAACACAGTCTTGGTAAAAAGAGCCCATCTGAAAGAATGTCTGTATCTTTCATTTGTAATTTTAGCTTTTAGAATAAAATATTTCAAAATAAAGCACATCCATTTTCAGTGTCTTTTGCGAAGGGAAAGTTTATTGGCATTAAATTTATTTCCTATTGTGAATTTTTAACATGAATGCTTAAGATAATAATAAAAATACCTTCTTTAGTAAAGTTTTATATTTTAAATCCAACACATATACGCTTTTAAGTCTCTCTCCTGTGTATAGTAGAAATGTTATGGATATGGAAAGATTACCACAGGAAAATACAATTTGAAATTTATGTGATTGAATTTTCAATATTAAGAAATGTGGTATAATGCTAAACAATGGGTATGACAAACAAATTTTAAAAAAAAATTTATAGCATTTTTTTCTGAATGACAATGTAATACTAAAATTCATATATAATAACTAAGTTTTGATACCTGTACTATGTCCAAGATCAGTTTTTTTATTCTGTGAAGTTTTACAATTATTATTGTAGAGGATGGGAGATTTAATCTTTTTAAGGCATTCTGGTCCAATATTGTATCATTTCAATATGGTCACTTGATCATAGGAATGAATCATACCAACTGTACAAAACATGGCACAGTTACTTTCAGAATAGTCACCTTTTAAATCAGTTAAGTAGGTTCAGAAGGTACAGAGAGAAGCTGTTTATGTCTAGTAAACTGAGTATAGAAAGTGAAGAATTTTGCCTTTATTGAGTTATAAAGCCTAGATTCTCAGGAAGGAGAGAAGAACTAAAAAGGGAATATGAATCTTCTGTAATGGAAAGTCCAAGCTATAAAAAAAAAAAAACTTTGAAAGTTGGGTTCAACTACAAGGTAATACACAAGATACTCAGTTAACAGAAGTAAGTGATGTATAGGCTTCATCACAGGGAGATGATGGATTGCTTCCCTCATATCTGAAATGTTTGGCCCCACTGTCATTATAAGCTATGATTTCAACTCTTCTAGATTGAGTGGAAAGTTAGTATAATTCTACCAACTACCAACACAACAACACATGGATTTACATGGTGGAGAGGATATTGTGCAAAGCTCATAGTCCTGGGTGAAACTGTAAACAAAAAAACTTGAATGTCATAACCAAGCTGGATTTTGAGCACTGAAGGTGAAATGACACCTTAGGTGAGAATTCATTAGCTCAGGATGTAAAAGTTGTATGATTTTTTTCTACAATGTGTATAATAGCTAACAAAATCAAACTTATTAGAATGAAGAAACAGAGAATATATTTGGTTCTTTGTATTTCAACAAATATTTAGATAATTTCTTTCACCTCAGATTTTTCTGTATTTGTAAATGTTTTACAATAACCGTAAGGCTCCAAATAAGTTAAATTTTCATTGCTGTATGTCCATTGTTTGTGATCAACAAGAGAGGGATATTATTTCAACCAGCATATTAACTGATTGTTGTTGTGTCTTGGAGGATCAGAAATAGAAGGTAATCATGGTACTGGAAATTATTTTAAATATTTCCTGGCTAGCAAAATCTGAATGAAAATAAATGAAGTAGGTAAACCAAATTTACATCAGATTTAGTCAAGAAGAGTTATAAATTTCTTCCCTTGATGAGTGCATTATATAATGTAGGATATTTACTATAGTTACATCCCACTGGTATATTTTGCAGGTCATTGTTTACTGACAGGAAAGAATTCTCCAAAGATCTCTATTATAATGCATAAAAAATTCATAAATTCATCACTTAGAGGCACATAAAAAGTGGATTACTGTAAAAGCATCTGGATATGACTTAGATCATTCCCTTAGAACAGTGAGGATAACTTTTTAAAATTGGTGTGACAGGAGAGCATGCAATAAGTCCTGACTAAGAGTAACCATGATCATCGGTTGAACTAATTCATGCATAAAGCTGTGTAGTCAAGTGGGATTAATTTTATTGGCTTATTCCTTAAAAAGATTTATGTTATTGTAAATTATATTGATCTGCAACTGCCTCTAAAACTACATGAATATATACATATGGGGTTGTGTGTGTCTTCAAGATATTTCAATAATAAACATATGTTGGTTGACTTAGTATTTTTCTCTTTATTAAAACAGTGTTCTAAGAAGTCTGACTTCATAGTGTACATAACAATTAAAATACAACTTACTTATGACTTTATGATGATTCTAAAATATGATAAATGTTTGGAACTATAATTCTTTTTCTCATATGCATAATAATATAGATAAAAATATTATATTATGTGAAAATAATTAATAGTAATATATATATATATGGCACATAGAAAGAGAGGAATAGCTAAGAGAGGTTATAGACCATGAATAAATTATTTGCTGTTATGAATATTTAGGCAGTATTTGAAAGTATGTTTTGGTTGAAATCCCCAACAGAGATAATGCAATATAATTAGAGCTCAGAAGATATAAAAATGATTGTGCTCTGAAATATTAAGTTGAAATTCAGGCAGGTAGGAAGCAACTCTGTTACTTCGAAACCCATTGTGCTCTTTGCAAGGATCTAAACACATGTATCGATTTCCTTTCTACAAAAAGAAATTCGGGATGATTAAGAGTATTCAGTAAACAAAAACAACAAAGTGAGCATTAATTTAAGATATAACTTACAAGCAACAAAATCACAAAGACTAAGAACTGGAAGGCTTAATATAATAGGCAAAAGATCAAATAAATATGGGCCAAGAATTTACACTATAAAGACTGATTACTTCTGGAACACTTAGAAATAGCTATGTTGGGATACGTTCAAAATCAGATCAGATAAACAGGAATAGGAATACAAATAGGAATAAGAATAAAAAGAATAATTAATAGCAATAGTAGTAGTAAAATTTCAAATTCTTGCTCATCTATAGACTCTAAAATCTAACACAGAAATGTTATTGATAGAGAATAAAAAAGCCATGTGATGTAGAAGCAAGTTAAAGATCAGATGCATATTTGATCAATGTATTCATGTGGTTTGGGAGAATTGTCTATATTCTGTCAATCATGTTTTAAATAAACACTGATGGGCCAGGCAGGAGGTAAAGGTGGGAAAACCAGACAGGAAGTAGAAGTGATTTAATGAGAACAGGAGAACTCTGGGAAGGAAGAAGTTGATTCCTCCCACTCCTGCCCAGATCACTGAAGCAGCAGGATGTGATCTGCACCACTGAAGAAAGGTACTGAGTCACATGGTTAACATAGATCAGAAAAATGGGTTAATCAAGATGTGAGAGTTAGCCAGTGAAAGGCTAGAGCTAATGGGCCAATCAGCTTTATAACTTTAGAGATCTCTGTGTGATTTTCTTTAGGGCTAAACAGCTGTGGGAACTGGGTGGGACAGGAAACCAACAAAAAAAGCAGGCCTGGCCCCCTCATATTTCATTCATGTTTGGAAATAGTGCAATGAACTGTGTTGATATTTAAAATCAGTTAAACAAGCAATAAAGAAAGAGAGGAAAAGTAATGAGAAAAAGGGAGGATACAGTTTTCTGCTATCATGTTAAAATTTTAATAAAATATTTTTCCAATATAAAGTATTTTTGGAGTTGGGAAATTTAAAATATAGCCTATGTATTACTTTTATATTGTTCTAATTTAATTTGAAATATTAGATTTACTTTTGTTATCTATCATCTATCTATCTATCTATCTATCTATCTATCTATCTATCTATATACATATGTATCTACAGTCATCTTAAAATTCTTAAAATCTGACAATTGATAATCTTCTCAATTGTTTGTAAAGTACAGTTTCTACGAATGTGTAATTTCAAGGTCCTGTAGTAGGAAGCAAAAAATATCCTGAAGCTTAGTAGTATGATATAACCTTTCTCAGATGATATTATTTTAACTATATAAAGATGTCTTACATTTGTTTACACTATAGAATATTACTTTAACTGATATCAGACTTTCTCAGATGATATTTTAACTATATAAATGTGTCTTACATTTGTTTATGCTATAGAATATTACTTTAACTGTGTAAAGGTGTGTTACAATTGTTTATACTACATTTAGTTAATGATGTAAGAATGTGTTTTTAATTATGTAAAGATGTGTTGCATTTGTTTTACCTTGGCAACCTAAGGCAACTGGTTGTTCTAATAAAAAGTTGAATGGCCAGTTGTTATAAGAAGAGGACTTGCTTATTTTTCCCAGCTGTCCAGCTAGTTTAGCCCTGAAATAACCACACAGAAACTGTATTAATTAAAATACTGCTTGGCCATTAGCTCTAACTTCTTATTGGCTAACTTTTACATATTAGTTTAACCCATTTCCATTAATCAATGTATCACCATGTGGCTGTGGCTTACCAGAGATTCTAACCAGCACCCATCTCAGGCAGAAGATCCATGGCTTTTCGTTGACTCTGCTTTTCCTCCTCCCAGCATTCAGTTCTGTTTTCTCCACCTACCTAAGTTCTGCCCTATCAGGCCCAAAGCAGTTTCTTTATTCATTAACCAATGAAAGCAACATATGAACAGAAGAACCTTCTACAACAGTCAATCATTTACAGTAGAAAGAGGGCATAAATTTGAAATAGAAAATGTAGGGGTATATTAGAGGGTATGAAGGAGGAAAGGAAAAGGAAAAATGATGTTATATTACCTCAAAAATGAATATTTTTTTAAAAAAATATATTTTTAATAAAGTAAATGAGTATCACATATACCATATGTAAAGATTTGGGTGATTTGCCAAAGATATCTCATTATATTGATTCACACATATATGTTTAGTATAGAAGATATGAACAGGGCATCTGTTTTTTGGGTCATTATTTGTAATATATTACTGTAATAGTTTCTGGAATGTGATTTTTCTCCTTCCCCCCACTTTCCATCACTTCTTTAAAACAAGCATTTCCTTAAAAACCATTCAGCAGTTAAATGTATTGAAGCATAGTTGTTTGGCATCAGAAGATCCATGGTGTCTCCCCAACTCCGCCTTTCTTAATCCTAGCATTCAGTCCAGTCCTCCACATATTTCTGTTCTTCCCTACCATAGGCCCAAAGCAGTTCTTTATTTATTAACCAACAAAAGTAGCAGATAGACAGAAGGACTTCCCACACCACCACTGTAGATGGAGGCTGCTTGTTTATTTTCTGGTCACCCAGACCCAAAACCTCACATAGAAACTATATTAATTATAATACTCTTTGGCCAATGCCTCAGGCATATTCTTAGATGGCTTTTACATCTTAAATTAACCCATTTCTAATAATTTATATTTTACCACAAGGCTCGTGGTTTATTACCTCATGCTTCTTGGGCAGCTACATGGTGTCTGCCGTTTTAAGCAGCTACATGGCTTCTCTTTGACTCCAACTACTCTTTCTATTTCTTCCAGCCTGCCTATATTCTATCATGTTGGGTACCATTTTGTAGACAGAGGCTGCTCATTCATTTCCTGGCCACCCAGTCCTGAAAAATCACACAGAAACTATACTAACTACAACACTGTTCCACCTATGATTCAGTCATCCCACCATAGTAAATGGTCTCCAAGAAGCTAGCTCATGCACAAGGGATAGATCCTGGTCCTATTTCCAGGACCTTCACAGATAGTTAAGGCTTTTAGCACTCTCTCTCTAATATGGAGGGCCTAGTTTGGTCCTAAGAAGGCTCCACAGCTCTAGAGTTGCTTGTTTAAACTGTTTCTGTAGATATCTCCAGTGTGATCTTGACCTCCCTTGCTCATGTATTCCAAACGCCTTCTCTTCGATTGGATTCCAGGAGCTCAACATGTGGCTTGGTCATGGATCTCTGCATCTGGTTCCTTCAGTTGCTGGATGAACCGTCTATGATGATAGTTGGGCTATGCATCAATCTCATGACAGGAGAAGGCCATTCTGGGCTCCCTCTCCACCATTGCTAGGAGTCTTAGCTGAGGTCTTCCTTGTGGATACTTAGGAACTTTCCTAGCACCAGGATTTCTCCCTAACTCCATAGTGGCTCTCTCTATCAAGATCCCTTTCATTGCTCTCCTACTCCGTCCCTCTCCCCATTCAAGCTTCCCATTCCCTCATGTTCTCATGTCTTTTCTTCCCCCCTTTGTCACCTACCCTCACCCCCATTTTACCCAGGAGATCTCATGCCTTTTAAAATTCATCACCAATTTTGGGTAAAGTTTCTTTTTATTGTTGTTGTTTAAATACAGCTGGTTTTTGCCCATTCATGGTTCTTTAAATAAGCCTTCATGCACTCCAATAAACTTTCTGGATTGTCTAACTAGACAAAGATAAATTTGGGAGGGGTGGTTGCATAACCCCGGCAATATGTTTAAGACATAGAATCAGTTTTTGAGGCTAATACTTTTTGAGATTAGAAAATCTGCAGAGACAATCCCAGTATGACAACCTTCTTTTGGGTTGTATGCTGGGGTATTTGTGTTTCACCTTATGGGTGATTATATAGGTGGCTGACCTTGAGCCCTGTTAGAGGAGCACCCTTGAGGAGAATCTCCACATGATTTTTTTCATCTCTGTGACATGCTTCTATCAGAACTGGTTTCTAGGGCCTGAGTACAGAAATGACTGCAGATGCCTGATTGACTAGAGAATATATTCTGGATCCTGAAAGTTGCATGTATGGAAATATATCTTAATCATGCTGTGATAGAAACAGTGTGGGTTTCACTGATGGTGATAAGACATGCAACTGAGGCTTATCTGTGTTCCCAGAGATATCTTGCCATTTCAAAGGAGGAATTACACTGTGGATATATTATCTTCCATTTTAGCCTCTGCACTTGCAAGAAAAAAGAAAAGGGGGCGAATGAAATCGAAGTGTTGACATCCTATTTTTTTATTGCTAGTGGAGTATAAGGGCAAAGCTACAAGTAATACTCATGCTAAAGAGCCTTTCCTGTAACCAAAACTTGAGAACCTATGAGAAATAAGTTGAATAGTAAGGAAAAAGAAAAAATAGAAATGATAAAAGATTCCTCTCAGATATGACCTTTAAGATAGGGGATAGAAAAATATCATGATTCAGCATGCAGAGAGATGGCTTAATAAAACCCAGCAAAAGAAATGGTATGATAGTTAAAAAATACTATACATGTGAACTACTTGAACTAAAGAGAATTTTCAGCAAGAAACAAGTCTCTCATAACCTGAAGAGAGAGCCTGTTGTCATAGAGGCATATAAGCTAACATGGAGAGACAAAAAAAGTAAAGAAACTGAATAATATAAATAGTAACTATGTATCTCCCTTAGACAAAGATTGCTTAATTGTATATAACAAAAATAAATCAAAGTCTAAAGTACAGGCTCACATGAGCAAGTGAAGGTGCTTGCTGCTTGCCAAGTGTGGTTCCTATGAATATCATGGGCTGGAAGACAATAGGAAGCAAAAGGGCATTCCTGAAGAAATTGAATTTGTGAGAAGCTGTGTTATGCCCAGTTTACAGACCTGATAGAATTGCCTTTACAAGAGGTAAGAGAGAACAGACATCAGCAAGGACCTTGAACCAAAGACTTCCAGGCTTTGATACCATGGCAGTGTTGAACAAATTCTATTTTGTCTTAATAATAAAAATCCAGAGACAGCTACCAGGGGTGAAGGCTGAAGGATCACAGAAGAAAAGCAGGCAGCCACTAAAGATTTCGTACCTCAACCAATGCTCAGATCAAAGGTGTGTTCCTGTCTCTGCAAATGCTGAGACTGCATGCTCAGACTGAATCCCCTGACTGCTTCTCAGACTGAATCCTCCAACTGCATCTGAGCTCCTCTCCCCACCCAACCATGTCACTCATCCCCACCTCCCTACTACTGGGATTAAAGGCATGTGATCACAAATGCTGGGACCACCTTAGTGTGAGCTCTGTTTCTTTTTTAGACAAATTCAAACTTGTGTAGTCCAGAATGACTTTGTGCTCACAGAGATCCATCTACCTCTCTCACCAAGTGCTGGGATTAAAGGTGTGTGCCACCACTGCCTGGCCTCTATGACTAACTAGTGGCTTAGTTGTGTACTCTGATATTCAGGCAAGCTTTTTTGTTAGATTCCAAACAAAATATCACTACATGATAGGTAGTGATATTCACAAGATTGGAGGAGTTCTAGTGGATATGAATGATTTAGTAAGCATGCAAATTGGATTCCCCAAACATTAAAGTATCCAAGAGAATTTGCTAATAGAAAAGCATATGAATGATTGGGTCTATTTGAGTACTCAAAATTAAATATGGCTAGCTTTTATGTCAAGATGGAGTTCCTGGCAAAATTGATAAAGTTTCCAATACTGTGCTTATGAGTCTTTAAAGACTGTATGCCAGTTCAATAAAGAAGTGGAAAACGTAGTTTTAAGGCAGAGGCTATCAGTCTCTCCCACTTTTACACTAGCTGTTGAAAGAAAGAGACCTCTGAAAGTAAGGGACATCCCAGCTATGGCTCTATGAAGAGTATGGTTGACCATATGATAAGCTATACATGGCCACTGACAGCTCCATAATAAATTGTGGATTTTGTCTTTTACTGTTTTTTGAAGCACAAAATATATGCTTTAGTGAATTTTGGAGTCAAGTATGCTTTAAGTTATGACAATCTCTAAAAGAACAATAGACATTGGATTACAGTATATGTGTATAAGGGTATAACCCACTACCTATGGAATAAACTAAACATAGGGATAGGCAATTTTTACCCTTTAAAATGACTGTATGGGTATTTCTCCTAATAGAGAATGTACTAGTGGTGACTATGTGGGTGGGGCATACTCTGCTTAGCACTGTTGCTGAGTTTCAGCTGCAAACTGTTAGAAGATAACTCCTCATCGATCAGTCTGTTAAGTTGTAGTACTAGGGCGACAAATATCAACAATACAGGCTTCCACAAGACATCAAAAGATTTATTAAAACCATTAATAAAATAGGGAGAATTGAGAATATTCTCTTAGCCTAAATCTATTTCAGTAGCATAGTACATTCTGCAAAGTGGTAGCCACTCAGCTCCAGGAGGATGGATGGCGGCTGTAGAGAGCTAAAATGGATATTGCCACTTACCATCATACCACTGTATGATGCACTAAACGGTGCTCTTGTGACAAAAGACTGGATACTAGTGCTGTGGTATTTTCATGTTGCATGGACCTTGACAACACAATTTTTATGATTTTCTTAGTTGCTGAATCTCACTTCTGATTTCTATTTCAACTGGAAGCCTTCTGATTTTCTTTAAAGGTTACTTTCAGATTTGATTTAAAGGCTAATAGTTATAATATGGTGAGCCACAGTGTCACTTTGAAGGATTTCAATATATAGATGATATAGCACTAAGTTCTATTTTCTATGAATTTGAAGATATCAGAAAGATATACACATGCATATAAAAAACGAGAATGGCAATTCAATCTGCAGAAGATATGACGGTCAGACACAGCTCTAAAATTTTTGAAAGTACTATGATCAGATCAAATGCTTATCGCATGTGAGACAATTATTTTGAAACATCCATGCCTATAAATGTAAAACAGCTGTAGATGTTCTTGAGATATTTGATATATCAGTGAGGTCTTTCTATCCCATTTTTCTCTAGATGATCATTGATCTAGATCAGCAGGTGGTTCTTCACTGAAAAGGTTTGAAGAAGAAGTCCAGGAGATGAGTTTTAAAGAAGAAAATAGGAAATTTTAGGATAAGGAGGTCTTACACAAGCTCAATGTCTTCTGTAAGTAAGTTTATTAACAAGTATAACAATTATACACTATTTGCATGGATAAGATGGAACAGATTCAGTGGAAAGCTATCATACAGTGGGGCAAAGTCAAAAAGAGGTTAATCAACAAATGTTGCACAGGAAAAACATAAGATATCTCACAGGCATCAGAGACTCAGCACATAAGGACCATGGGGCTGGTATGATAACCATCACCCCTTAGGATAGGAAGTGTTGAGGTCCCAGGAACAGAAGCCAGAGCTTCCCCAAGCTCTGGGTTCGTAGTAGCTCTGCAAGACATATTCCTGGGTTTAGAGAAAATGTTGTCTTCCTTCTCATACATCAGGTCCTCAGGGAAATGCCCCCGGTGCTCTAACTCCAGGCTACTAATGGCTATGCCAAACATTTTCCTAGATAAAGAAGGAGTTATATCCTTTTTTCATACACCAGGGCCTCGGGGAATGCCTCAGGTAGAATCTAGACCTCAGACGCTCATCATTTGTATGACTTTGTAAAATAAGGTGTCATTTGATATCGACACAAAGAGACTCAGAAGGCTTTTGAACAGGCATCAGATTCTTGAAAGATAGGATAGGTGTCTTTGGTTCCAAACATGAGCTAAATATAATTGGGAATTAGTGTCATCATGGCAAGGGGCATAAACTTGGTATTTAGTACCAGCATATAGATTACTAGCTATATTTTAAAGTGACTCCATCACTAGGTCCACCTCAGTAGCATTGAGAACATTTTATCCAATAGAGAGTTGGATCCTCAGGAGAATAAGCAAATCCTGACACTGCATGGAGCATGAGGATTCACATGCTGGAAGACCCAGAGATCTAGAACGTAAATAAACATAGCTGGAGAGAAACAAAGTAAATATAATGATGGATAACTATATTCTGCTGTACTCATAGATTGGGGCCTAGCCTAATTTTCATCAGAAAGGCTTCCTCCAGCAACTAAAATGAACAGAGGCAGAGACCCACAGTCAAACATTAGGCTGAGTTCAAGGAATCCTGCGGAAGAGGGGAGAGAAAGAATTTTAGCGGTCAAAGAGAAAAAGGACACAAGAAAGCTCACAAAACCAAATAACCTACCTCATAGGGGCTCACAGAAACTGAAGTGACTACCAGGGAGCCTGCATGGGACTGACCTTGGCACTTGGTGTATATGTTGCAGGAGTGTAGCTTGGTCCTCTTGTTGGACTTTAAATAGTGGGATCAGGAGCTCTCTTTGACTCTTTTACCACTTTTGGGACCCCATGTCTCATCTGGATTGCCTTGTGCAACTTTAATACATAGGGAAGAATCGAGAAAAACTCAAGCATCCACTGAAGATAAAATATGTCAGTATACCAGTAAAAGCCATGGTCATATGGAAATACATATATTAATAGAAATGGGTCAATTTATATATATATACATATATATGTATATATATATATACACACATATATATGATCTAGTTAGTAATAAGCCTATACTGTAGGCCAATGAGTTTGTAAATTCTTTAAGTTTCATTGTGATTATTTGCGACTGTGAGGTCAGGGCACAAAAGCATGTCCTTTTTTTATAATTATTAAACAATATAATAATTAAATAAGAAACACTCTTATGCACCAATATTCTAAAGATGCTTCTGTTAAATTCTAAAATGTTCTATTGTCCCATATTATAATCTCAACACATTATTTAAAAAATACTAAATCTATATATTCTCTAATAAAAATTTCAATAAATATGACTTTAGTAATTGCAAATGCAAATATTTCTAAGAAAGAATTCTTTCTCTATGAGATACCACAAATTATGGGAAAATACTTTCAGTAATTTCATGTTGTTTGAAATATACAATGAACTACCTCAAGTTATAAAGTCAAAGAAACAAATCGTAGACCACAGTTTTAAGACTGTGGAAGATAAAATTATCCCTATTGCAAAGCATTGAAAACTAGTGGCATGTTTCTATAGAAAAAATACATAAATGTCATTTTAAGGAAGTTATATATAGAGAAAGAATGAATGAAAAACTGTTACTTCCTTAAATGAAGTTTTGTTTTTGAGGAAAAACTTTTTTAAATAGGGAAACAGGTATCATAATTGGCCATGGTTTCTCATTGTCCAATGAAGATATATGTATGTATATATTCCAAATTATAACCGTTTTATTTTGAATGAAGCTACTTTTATGTATGTTTTTGGTATGGACCATTTGATATTAGATAACCAGTTGTTGTCTTTTTCCCTAAGTTTGTTTCTCTAATTCTCAGTATTCCTTAGGTGCCTGTAATTTTTTGTGCCTGTCAAGATGAAGCCTCTTGAGCTTATCCTTGTCCATTTTCCCATGTCTATTGTTCACACCCAATTGAACAGTTATGTTGATAACAAGAGCTTCTGATACTATTAGGAGACACAGCCAAACAACAGTATTCCTGATACCTTGGTTTATAAAAGTTTTCCAACCCCTTCTTCTTCATTGATCCTTGAATTTTAGGGTATGTTTTCTAATGGAGATGTATCCATTGTCACCATTCACTGCAACTCAACAGTTTGTTTTGCTTGTGGTATTTGGAAGCGATCATGGCCCCTTCTGGTACTGTGAAAGCTATTCCTCAGGGAGCGGACTTTCAGGGAGTTCAAGCTCAGGCATTTCTGTGTCCTGAAGTTCAAGATGTCTTCAGCAGTAGAGACTGACCTTCCATTTCCATGGTAGGTAGTAACCAAAGGAAACCCTAACCTACAGCTCAAAAGAGAGCTCCTCATGCTTACTGTTAGAGTTATTCGATAGTCTCTGGTTCTTGAAAGAAACACTGTCAGTCCAGATGGGAAATTTTACTCATATTATATATGTATATTTCTACACTGACTTTCTATATTGTAGATTTTTAGGGAGACTAAATACTGCCTTACGTCTTTTCATAGACATCCTTATTACTGTTCTACCCTCTGCTCTCCTTGTGTCTCTAGCTCCCTCTTTCCTCTTAAGAGCTCCCTCAGTTATTTTTCTCTCTAACCAGTAGTCTTATATATTAGTTTTACTATAAGTGTCTTTTGATTATATTTTAAAGTACAAAATGTAAAATGTAGCATGAATAATAAAAACCAAGAGACAGATATTAGGGGTTAACCTGAAGATCAGAAAAGCAAAGCAGTCAAGCCACTAGAGAGCTCTTACCTCTATGAAATTTTCAGACTGAAAGAGAGCGAGTTCCTATCTCACACCGCTTTAGATTCCCTCTTTAGTGCTGAGATTTAAAGCACGTACCACCACCACCTAGCCTCTGTGGTTCACTAGTGTGGCTGCTAGAACTTAAGATATGTGCAACTACAGCATGACTTGCATAGTTGATTTACGTGGCTGTTTTGTGTTCTGGTGTGTAGGCAAACTTTATTAATTAAAATACAATTGAAATATCAGTTCAGTAAAATTTTAGCTAAGGCTTTATTTTATTAATAAGAACTCAGTCCTCTGAACCTTGGTGAGAATTGTGTGGATGGGGCAGACTGTGGGGCCACTGGCAAGGAGACCGGGATTTATTCCTACTGCTTTTACTGGCTTTATGGAACCCATTCTCTTTGGAGGGATACCCTAAAAAGGGTTCTTACTGGTTTTTAGATTGCTAAATAGATATTTTTATCCCAAGCTAGAGCATATATCCAGTTCTAGAAACATAGGAAATGCATGTTAGCAATTAGATATGTATTATTTATGACGCTCTTATTGAAATTGAAGCCTTTTCTTCGCAAATCACATGTACCCCAAGCTGACATTGAAACTTCTGGCAATCCTATTGCCTCAGCTGCATTCGTGCTAGGATTATGGTCTTGTGCTACTTTACATGGCTGCTTTGTCGTGTTCTCAATACATACAGATGCAGTTGTAATCCATGGGGGTAAAATGGGCCTACTTGAGTTGATGAGCAACATTTTGCAGTGAAGGCAGGTATGAATTCTGTAATTCTGTTTAGTGTAGGTAATTCTCTTCATCTCTGATTTAATAGGTTGCAAATCCCTCTGAGGTAAATCTCCCAACTACAGTATCATTTTAAGAAGGTTTTCTTTAATTTAAAGATTTAAAACAATAAATTACAGTGCTCTACGAAGACAAACTACAACTTGTTTCAGAAACTGTCCTTGACAATCTAAAGATACTTCATAACAAAATACCTTTGATAATACCAATAAAACAGCATTGGAAGCTCATATTTTCATTAAAACCACACAGATCTATTCGAGACTACATATATTCTTGGCCCACTGACAATTCAAATAGAAAAAATACTTTACTTGACTCTGAGTTAGAGAATTACAAACACTAATGTGACAGCATGCATGCATCATTATTTGCTAAGAATGTGTTCAGCTTTTGATTGTTTGCTCAATTATGTATAAATAAATGCATACACAATCCAAACCAATCATTAATCTCAAATGAATTATATTTATCTGTAAGATGTATTCCATGTTTATTGCATATATTTGTCTTCTTGTATTTTACCCAGAAAATTGCACATAGAATATAGGTTCTACTGTTTGTTGTTCATAAACTCAATTATAGTTTATATTGATTCATTAAAAAAACCAGAAAGACATATATGGAGTACTATAGAGCAGAAAAAAATAACGACATCTAGAATTTTTCAGGAAAATGGACAGAGCTAGAAAACATTATTTTGAGTTAGGTAACCCAGATGCCGAAAGACAATCACCACATGTACTCACTCATAGGTGTTTTTTTTTAACATAAAACAAAGAAAGCCAACTTACAAACCACAATGACAGACAACAATGAGGACACTAAGAGAGACTTACATAGATCTAATCTACATGAGAAGTAGAAAAAGGACAATCTTTATATTATATTCATCGAATATTTCTCATCTTTTTATATCCCTTTCATGATAGTTATTTACAATAGTAGCTATATGTTTGTATTATTTTTTAAATATGTAAAATGTGGTCTTATATTTACTTATCTTCTTTCTCAATGAATCATTTTTTTTTGTTGTTTTTTCGAGACAGGGTTTCTCTGCAGCTTTAGAGCCTGTCCTGGAGCTAGCTCTTGTAGACCAGGCTGGTCTCGAACTCACAGAGATCCGCCTGCCTCTGCCTCCCAAGTGCTGGGATTAAAGGCATGCGCCACCACCGCCCGGCTTCAATGAATCATTTTTATCTCCAGCACAATACTTAACCACATGATGTTTTTGTCAAAATGTACCCTTCAAATTCTGAATTACAAGAATTATTTAGCATAAAATATTTTTGTTTTTGTTTTGACTCAGTTTGCAGATTTAGTAAAAGAAATAAACGTTAGATTACCTCATGGCAAATATGATTTACAATTATGATTCCTTAATGTGAAATTAAGGTAAATAATTTCCTTAGTACTATGATAAATATTTAGAAAAACCAAATCAGGAAACTTTTCTGTCTATTCTTTACCTCATATTCAGCAATTATCAAATGACTAAATTGAATATTCAGGTTCTAAAATATGTATTTTATGATCTAGAATATCTACAGCTTTTAAAAGGCAGACAAACAGGTTTGATGATAGTTTTCTGAAATGATAAAAAGTATAGTATAATGTGTTAAATATACTTCTAGAAATAAATGCCTACACGGAACCTCAGACAGTGATTTTTCATTATTATTAATTTATTAGTTGTACTGTTATTAATATTAATTTATTTGGGAATACATGTAAAAGCTCTTGAAATGAAAACATGCTGGATTTAAGGTCCATTGTAAACCCAAGGACTAGTGTCCTAATAAAATTCAGATGCAGCCGTGGAACAAAGATACAGATGGAACATCATATAAAGAGATGTTTAATTTGTGGTTCGTTTATAAAACAAACAAAGAAAATGTTAAGATTTACCAGTTACCAGAAGTTAGGAGAAAACTGTGGGACAGTTTCTCTCTCTGAATCTCTCAAGTGAACAAAAACTGCCAGTACATTGATTTCAAACTCTTGATTTCTTCATCTCTGAGAAAATAAATTTGTGCTATTTTAAGGCATCAGCACTGTGGTAATTTGTGAAAGCCACCCTAGGAAAAGAATACTAATACAATCAGAGTTTAGAAGTTCTAAATCAATGCAAACAGCCAAGACAGCATCTTCAAGAAACAAATGGATGTCATCAACACCCAGCACAAATACATGCTCTCAGAGTCTCACCAACATGAAGATTGCTACTTCCAGGTAACAATTTTCATCTCTTTCCTTGCTTTGCTTATTTCATTGAACATGAGAGGTTACTGTCTTTTAAAGTTGTGTATATATATCCAGAACTGCAGACAGTAACTTTATTAATAACAAGGGTATTTTATTTATAAACATGTTAAATAATATGTACAGTATTTTACTTTTTTAAAGAAAAAAAGGTTTATTATGCTCTTTGGTACAGTCCAGAGTGGCAGAAAACTCAAGGAGCTGAAAGTATTGGCCACATTATATTTACAGTTCAGAAATAACAAATGCATTTGCTTCTCAATATGCTTTTCCCTTGTATGTAGTCAACCTCAATCACCAAAGCGATCTCTTCCTCCCTTCTTAACTAATGCAATCATGATACTCCCTGACAGTTTTGACAAAAGCCCTCTTCTCAGTTACTCTAGACACTTTCTGATGGAAACCATAACTCTTAACATCACAGTTTCCATTCACACATCATTAATATTGACGCCAGTGCTGTGCATACATGCTGGAGGTGCCTTCTAGTACAAGCATCCACCATTGAAGCAACAGTTCAACAAGCAGAGCAATTTGACTGTCTAAAAGTTTTCCATATTCTTCCTGTTCATTCTTCTCACACATTTGAGATGATGTGTAGTACGGGGAACACTCCTCCACTGCTGGTTGGAGTGCAAACTTGTACAGCCACTTTGGAAATCAATATGGCCATTTCTCAGAAAATTGGCAACCAGTCTACCTCAAGACCGAGTGATAACCACACTTGGGCATGTACCCAAAGGATGCTCAATCATACCACAAGGAAATTTTCTCAGCTATGTTCAGAGTAGCATTATTCATTATAGCTAGAACCTGGAAACAACTTAGATAACCCTCAACTGGAGAAAAAGTAAAGAATATATGACACATTTACACAATGGAGTATTATGCAACTCTAAAAAAACCATGGCATCATGGTATTTGCAGGCAAATGAATGGAAGTAGAAAAAAAACATTATAAGTGAGGCAATCTAAACTCAGAAGGATAAACCTGGTATGTAACTAACTCACTCATAATTGGTTATTAGAAGTAAAGCAAATGATAACCAGCATACAATTCATAACCCCAAAGAAGCGAGGTAACAAGGAGGACCCCAAGAGGAACATGTATGGATTGCCTAAGGAAGGGAAAATATATGTATATTTAAGTACATAAATGTCTTATATTAAAACACTGTTTTATTATCAAATTAATTTCAAATAAAGGATATATTAAATGTATCTATGTATAAGATGAAAGAAAAATATCTAGAGAGTAAGAAAATCAAACACAGCGATTAACAAATGTCATGTCTTATTTACTCTTATAACTACAACTGAGAGCTATTATCCTCTTATAGTTCCATTTAAATACTCAATAAAATAACCATATTAAGATACTACTATTGGGAAACAAGTTTTCTAATGGTCACAATAATGACAAAATTCATAACATGGTCTAAATAATTTTAAATATTTTGTTGATGCATATATTTAAGTTTTATATATCTTTGTGATGATATGATACTTATAGTACATAAAACTGTTTTAAATTCTTTTTATAGACTTATACATCATCTAATAATTTATTTCATCAGGGATCTAATTAATATAACAATGTTATTAATAACCACATTAAGGAATATGGTTGATGTGAACTTTGATTACCCTTCTTTTAATGACACAGTCACAACTGACATTCCAAAAAACATTAAGCAATGGTACATTCAATATAATTTTACCCAAATCATGCCAGTGTTTTTCTCTGTTAATTCCAGTTGCAACAAACACTGACCATCTTAGGAAAACACTGCACTATAGATATAACTAATACTCACTTGCCTAAACAGAAAGGTCCAACGAAGAAAACCAATCAAGAAAATGTTATGCATTTCTGCTCCTTGTTATGTGTACTGTTGGAAATAGCATTCTCTTCACAGATCAGTTTCACAGATGAATGAAAAAGCAACATACTAAAAATCTATGTTATATAGAAGTCTAATGGAAGTATGAGAAGATATAGAACATATATTTATACATACATTTAGGACAGATTGAGACCTTACTAAAGTACTCACAGCTTTGCATAGCATTGAGCCATATTATTTCCACATCTCATATACATTATCAAATGAAAAGTAATATAATTTAAATAGCATGAATTATGAACATAGCTTTAAAAACAGTGGCTAACAGATAGAATGACTTATTGTACCACAATCAGCATGAGTTTGATAATATTTTATCTTAATCATTGTGGTGTTAATGATCTTGTGTAGTCAATTGATTATTTAAATTATAAAATATAATATTCAAATAATTTATATTTACCATTCTGAAACATAAAGGAAATTAAGTATATATTATGATTTAAAGATATAGAACCAAGAATTTAGCAAACAGATATTCTAAACAGGTTTCTGCACCAGTCTGTGCCACTGCTCTCCCTGTATGTCTTTGACATTCACTTCTACTCTCTAGAGAACATTTGTGGTGAATTCCTGGAACACTGTGCTTAAGTGTTCTTTGCTAAGAGACAAGAGGTCCATAAACATGGAAAGGAAGAAATACTGGGAAATCAATGCCTGTAGCAGTTCTAATCAATGGTAAAGTTCCTAGCGTTGAGGAGGCAGTAAAGTCCTTGGTGCATAAACATAAAAAATTTGTTTAAATTTCCAGACACATATGGTAAAATTCTCACATGGGACATATCTGTAATCTCAACATAGGGGAGGCAAAGACAGGTAGAACCATGAAGTTTAAAGTCAAGTCTAATTAATGAGCTACCGGTTATATAAGGGACCCGTGTGAAAAAAATATTAAGTGAATAGCAACTAAGGAAGATAACAGATACCAGCTTCTGGCTTTTACACACAAGCATACACAGTCACACATTCACACACACATATGCCCACATGCAGTCACACACACACAGGTACACCTGCATGCAAATGTATATTCACTCAACAACAACAACAAAAATACTAAATATAATGATATATTGTTAGCATACCATGGACATGCTTGAGAGCACAAGGGGAATAAGGTAACAATGACTGGTTACCCAGGGTACTTTAATGAGTAGTGTGCTGACACAACACAGAAATTTCAGAATTTGACTTCTTTAAAAGCAAGATCTTTGCACAACTAATGAGTTAAGTTGTGATTATTTTGAATGGAGTTAACCCAAATCCAGGAACATAGACACACACACACACACACACACACACACACATATGTGTGTGTGTGTGTGTGTGTATGTGTGTATATATATATGTGTGTGTATATATATGTGTGTGTGTGTGTGTGTGTGTCCTATAGACAAGCTCAAGAAATGTAGTTTAGCAACAGAGGCAAATTGTGGAAATGGAGCTATAGCAACAAGCACTAAGGACTCCCAGGAAACATTCAGTTATGAAGAGGCAATGGAAGATTCCTCTCTAGAGGCTTTAATTAAATTTGGTTAATCTAGCTAAGGGTGACAATATCAGTTTCAGAACATAACGTAAGAAAATTTCTAAACTATAAGTCTCAGTTACAAACTGAGTCTCATCCTGTCTAAGTCTGATCTTAGAATATTTCCAAGTACAAATGTTATCTAGGAAGTCAACATAGGAAAGATCTGGGAGAAGGTGTTACAGACCAGTCCAAGAAGCAGATCTTATTTGTATATAGAAAGAAACCACAGATATTTTCCCACAGTTTCAGAAACCAAACTCGTTGAAGCTGGATAAGTGAATTATTCTAAGCAGTGCTTGAAAATCAGTTGCTTAATTAGTAACTTTTCTTTAGGGAAAGAAAACAAGGACAGAGAAAAGTAGAGACGTATTTCCCAGAACTGAATTTTCTGTCAAAGTACTCTTGTTCCAGATGTAGAAGAATGAAAATAGACCCGTATCTATCGCCATGCACAAATCTCAAGTCCAAACTGGTCAAAGACTTCAACATAAAAACAGCTACACCGAACCTTAAAGAAGAGAAAGTGGGAAGTACACTTGAACACAATGGCACAGAAGACCACTTCCTAAATATAACACCAGTAGCACAGACATTGAGAGAAACAATCAATAAATTGGATCTCCTGAAACTGAAAGGCTTCTGTAAAGCAAAGGAAAAGGTCAACAAGACAAAATGGCAGCCTCTGTAGGGCAAATATCTTCACCAACCCCACATCTGACAGAGGACTGATCTCCAAAATATACAAAGAAATCAAGAAATTGGTCATCAAAAGAACAAATAATCTAATAAAAAATGGGGTACAGACCTAAACAGAAATCTCTACAGAGGAATCTAAAATGGCTGAAAGACACTTACATAAATGCTCAACTTCCTTATCCATCAGAGAAATGCAAATCAAAACAACTCTAAGATTCTATCTTACACCTGTAAGAATGGCCAAGATCAAAAACACTGAGGACAACTTATGCTGGAGAGAATGTGGGGTAAAGAGAACACTCCTGCATTGCTGGTGGGAATGCAAGCTGGTATAGCCACTTTGAATATGAATATGGTGATTTCTCAGAAAATTAGGAAACAACCTGCCTCAAGACCCAGAAATACCACTTTTGGCTCAGTCATACCACAAGAACATGTGCTCAACTATGTTCACAGCAGCATTGTTTGTCATAGCCAGAGCCTGGAAACAACCTAAATGTCCCTCCACCGAAGAATGAATAAGGAAAATGTGATACATTTACACAATAGAGTACTACACAACCTAAAAAAAAAGTAATGACATCTTGAAATTTGTGGGCAAATGGATGGATCTTGACAACATCATATTGAGTGAGGTAACCCAGATTAAGAAAAACAAAGAAAAAAACCAGCCTATAATTCACAATCCTGAAGAACCTAGAAAACAAAGAGGACTTTAAGAGATACATACATGGATCTTATCTACATGGGAAGTAGAAAATGACAAGATCCCCTGAGTAAATTGGGAGCATGGGGACCATGGGAGAGGTTAGAAGGGGAGGTAACAGGAGGGAATGGGAGCAGAGAAAAATATATAGCTGAACAATACCAATTTTTTAAAAAGTACTCTTGCTCTCTTCTTTCTTTAATGGAGATCAAGCTTTCTCTTAAAGTCATTGTTGACTCAGAGCATAATTAGATTATACAGACCCAGGGAAAACTTGGAAATGGTAGGTCTCAACCAAACCTTTTTTTAGTTTACCATATTATCCAGTTTATGCTTTCTAACTTCTAACAAAGTACTAATCGTCTGAGGAATGCTTGTAAAATGTCCTCAAACTCTTTAAAAGTAGCTGAAAATATATTGTCTATTTGCACTTAAGATCAAACTATAAAAGTCATTATTACCATATATTTTATATACCACGGGTGTCTAGCTATTTTTAATTGGATACAAACAAACTTCTTGTAATATCTTGATAGATTTCACAAAAAGAATGTCTCTTGACAGTTAGAATAATTTATTAAGACTAATGTAACCCTGTGTTTAGAAGAATGCAGCAACAATGGCAGAGCAAGTTTAAAAAAATAGAAAAGAAAGGCACAGAACAAAATAAATAAAGGTAAATAAAGTTGAAATCTTCAGATCTGAAAATATAAAAGACAGCTATAACCCCGTTATTGTCATACTTGCCTCTTCTGGCAAGAGAAACACAGCGTCCTCAAAATAATGTCCTTTCTACATGTTCCCAAGTAACAAGAAAAATAGAGACAATTTAAAGTCTTTAAAAATGAGAAATTAAAGACCAAATATTCCCCTCTCTGAACTAAATTGTCTTTTTATGGCCTAATTTGAGAGCAACTGACAAGGCTGAACTTTATCTAAGCCCATGTTTCCAGACAGCAGCAAAGGTTGCTGGGGAATCTGCCATCACTTTGAAATACATTTTATTGTGCTTCAAGAAACAGTGAACTGAAATGGGGCATCCGAATTTGCATGTCACACAATTGCCCTTCCTCTACTCAGAATGCAAACTAACTGCCCAGACTTCCCAGACAACCTGCTTAGTTAATGCACCTAGAAAGCCCTGGGTTTGCTCTATCCACGTGGGATCTAACTTCTGAACTTTATTTCTATAAAAGAAACCTGAATAAAATCATACCCTTAATCATGAAGAGTATTTTGTCTTTTAAAGAGTTATTCAATTATTTTCTTTATTCTGCCTTGACTCATTTTTCACTCGGTAGAGCGTTGCTCACTTTCCATGAGCTTTTAAGCGTTCTATTATTTCTGTTGTTGATCTCCAGCTTTAATTTTCATGGTCTGATATGATGTAGGGTGTTATTTCAGTTTTCTTGTATCTATTTAGAATTGCTTTTTTCCCCTGAGTTTATAATCAGTTTTGGAGAAAGCTCCATGATGTGCTGAGGTGAATGCTTATTATTTAGTGTTTGTGTAGAATTTTCTGTAAATATGTTATATTCATTTGGATTGTAATGTCTGTTAGCTCCAGTATGACTCTGTGTAAATTTTGTCTGTATGACTTGTCCATTGGTGAGAATAAAGTATTATTGAAGACTCCCACTATTAGCATATGCGGCTCAATGTATTATATATATTATAACAGTGTTACTTTTACAAAGGTTGGTACCCTTGTGTTTGGTACATAGATACAATAATTGAAATGCCATCTTGATAGATTTTCCTTTTGAGGACTAGGTACTGTCCTTCCCTATCTCTTCTGATTAGTTTTGATTTGAAGTCTACTTTGTTAGATATTCAAATGACTATAGCAGCTTGCTTCTTAAGTCTGTTTTATTGGAATATCTTCTTCCAAACATTTATCCTAAGGTGATGTCTATTCTTAATGTTGAGGTATGTTTCTTGAAAGCTGCATAAGGACAGATAATTTTTTCATATATATTCTGTTAGTTTGGAACTTTTTATTAAAGAATTGAGACCATTAATATTTAATTAAATCAAAGTCCAATGAGTACTGATTCCTGTTAGTTTCTCTTTGTTGGTGGTGGTGATGGTATTGGTGGTAATAGTGTTGATTTTATTATTGTTGGTATGTGTGTGTATGCTGTGTAGTATATGCGTGTGTGCATTTCCCTTTCTTTTGGTTGTCTAAGATTATTTATTCCTTATATTTTTGTGGTTGTAATAAATGTTTAGGAGTTTTCTTTCTAGCACCATCTGTAAGTCTGAACTTTTAGATAAATTTTGGTTTATTATGGAGTATATTATTTTCCCTATTTATGGTGATTGAAAGTTTTGCTGGGTATAGAAGTCTGGGATGACATCTGTGATCTCTTAAAGTCTGCAACACATCCAGGCCCATTTGTCTTTTAGTGTCTGCATTGAGAAGTTTAGTATAATTCTAATAAGTGTACCTTTATATGTTACTTGGTCTTTTTCCTTTATAGCTTTTCATATGTTCTTTGTTCATTACAAATTAGTGTTTTGATTATTATGTGCCGAAGGCACTTCATTTTCTGATTCAAGTTGTTTGATGTTTTACATGTTTTTTGTACCTTTGTAGGCATCTCTCCCTTTAGGTTAGGAAGATTTTCTTTTATGATTTTGTTGAAAATATTACCTGAGTCATTGATCTGGGCTTCTTTTCCTTCCTCTATTTCTGTTATTCTTATATTTGGTCTTTTTATAGTGTCCCACATTTCTTGGATGTTTTCATTACGAGGATTTTAGTCTTTATTTTCTTTGACACAAGTGTCCATTTATTATACTGTAACTTTAACACCTGAGATTCTCTCTTTTATCTCTTGCATTCTGTCAGTGCAGCTTGTCTCTGTAGTTCCTGTTCAAATTCCCAATTTTTTCTTTTCTAGAATTCCCTAAATCTGTATTTCCTTTATTGATTTTATTTCCATTTTCAGGTCTTGAATAGTTTTCTTCATTTCTTGCACTGTTTGTGTTTTCCTGGATTGCTTAGGGTTTTATTAATTTCTCTTTTAAAGAACTTTTTCAACTTTATATAGGCTGCTTTTATGTCTTTTCTTGTGCTTCAGCTATTTTGGAATATTCAGGACCTGCTTTGGGAAGGTTGTTGTGCACTAATGAAGATATATTTCAATGGTTTTTATTGATTGTGTTGTTATTTTGGATCGAGTACATAGCTAAGTACTTATTTCTGGTTTTGTCTTTGTTGGGTAGGCATTTTTTCCTTGCTTTCTTTTAATTTCTGCTTGTTAGTGGAGTTTGATGTCTGTGTGTTGTCTGATGGGGAAACTTCTCTGGACCAAATGGGTGTGGTCACTGGTGGTTCCAGCTAACATTTGTTTTTTTTTTTTTTTTTTTTTTTTGGTATTGGGAGCTTAAATTTGGCAATTGGGATAGACTAGGAGTCTGGAGGGGTTCACAAAAGGGAAGAGAGTAGAGTGTTCAACAAGGATCTGCTTATTGGTCTTCTTAGAATGGAGGCAGACAGTGAAGATAGTTACCACAGAAGGCCACTGGATATGAGCCTGGAGGATTTTATTTTGAGAAACACAAAGGGAGTAAAGGTCTAGAGTCAGTCTACCTTGAAAAAGTGGACAATAGGTTAGAAGGAGTGCCTGTTGGAGTTATAGGCTGTGATAAGGGGTAATTTGGGGAGATAGGTGAGGAGGGGGATGTCTGTGAGATTCACAGGAGGTATAATCGGGGGGAGGGGAAGGAAAGCCGCAGATGGTGTTCTATTACAGAGGTTAAGTTAAGATGGGGGTTTTGAGGTTTAGAGAAAAGGAAGTAGTGGCGCAGATCTTCAGTTAGCTTATCTGTATCCTTGAATTGCTCAATTGCTGTGTTCTCATGGAGTGTCTGCTGGTGTAAGTAGTTAGAATGATACTGTGCAAGGAAGGTTGGAGGAGAAAATCTTTGTGATCTATTTGTAATGGGGTCACAGAGGAAAAGGAGATAGCAACAGGTGCTTGCTACAGAGCTGTGGATGAGACTCGAAAGACTGGAACTGGAAGAGCAGCAGGAGAGGTGAAGATCTGCAGTCAGCATACTTGCTCCCCTGGCAGGAGTGGTCCTTGGATTAGCAGGGGTTGCATGTTGGAGTTGGGGACTAGAATTAAGCAGAGTGAGGAGGAGTGAGATTATGAAAAGAAGAACTTTGGATTACAGCAGAGCTGGGGACAAGAGGAACAGAGAAGGCTGAAGTGAGTGTTCTGTTCCAAACCTGGGAGTGAAGAACAAAGGGAGAGATTAAGATTTGCAGTTATGTTTTCAGGTACCCTGACAGGAGTCAATATATCTGTTATATTCTGCTAAATGGACATAGAATTAAACGTAATGATTTATCACTCTACTCAAAGGTTAACACATCAGTCAACCCTAATAAAGGAAGCTTTATTTCACAGTAGATTAGAATTAACGTGGGAATCCACAACTGATCAAGTTGCAGACAGTAAGAGACTGTGACAAGTTCACATGTCCAACCATACACGTAACATCCCCATTCTACCTCCTCTGCCCAAAGTCAAGGATCATAGCAGAAGAGGAGAAAGAAAGATTGTAATAGCAGTAAGTTGTAGATGATTAGAAAGGATCATTTTTTTTAGATACAACAAAGTATTTGCACACACACATACTATCTGTCTGTCTGTCTGTCTGTCTGTCTGTCTATCTATCTATCTATCTATCTATCTATCTATCTATCTATCTATCTATCTATCTATCTATCTAAACATTATATATTAGTTAAGACAGCTAGAACGAGACCTGCTCATCTTAGCATGGATATGTTAGGCAAAGAGGTATTGGTGAGTTGATAGTTTCTTGGAGATGTAGAGTCTGTATTTTTTATGAGTGTGGCCCCTAATATATAGACTATTTTCACTGAAGACCAAACATCAAAGTTCATATGGTTATCATAAACTGTACTTGGTATATTAAAAAGAGAATGACACAAAGTTGACTGAGTAGAGAAAAGGGAATGAGGCAAGGAGCAGTTTGGGAAGGGGAATAAATGTGATCAAAATTTGGTGCTGGGCTCTGATTCTTCTGCATGGACGGGCTCTGTGGGAGCCTTCTCAGCTTGGTCGATCACCTTCCTGGACCTGGGGGGAGTTGGGAGGACCTTGGTCTTAGCATAGAGTAGGGAACCCTAATGGCTCCTTGGCCTTGAGAGGGAGGGAGGGGAGGTATGGGTGGAGGGGAGGGGAGGGAAGGGGGAGAAGGAAGGGAGGAAAGGGGGAGGATGAGGGGAGGGAGGGGGGAGGAGGAGGGAAGGAGATGGAAATTTTTAAATATAAAAAAATAAACCATGAGGAAAAAAAAAGAAAAAAATTAAATTCTTTTTTAAAAATATACTTTATTTTTTTCTCATTTTTTTTATTAAAAATTTCCATCTCCTTCCCTCCTCTTCTCCCTGCCCTCCCTTCCCTTCCACCTATACCCTCACTCTGCCCCTCTCCAAGCCAAAGAGCCATCAGGGTTCCCTTCACTATGTTAAGTCCAAGGTCCTCCCAGCTCCCCCTAAGTCCAGGAAGGTGAGCAACCAAACTGACAAAGCTCACAGTGAGCCCGTCCATGCTGTAGAGTTCATGCTCATCGCCGTTGTCCTTGGTTTCTCAGTCCTCCTCCACTGTCAGCCACATTCAGAGAGTCCGGTTTGGTCCCCTGTTCCATCCATCCCATTCCAACTGGACTTGGTGGTCTCCCGTTAGATCTGTCACACTGTCTCAATGGGTAAACGCACTCCTCACGGTCCTGACTTCCTTGCTCATGATCTTTATTTTTTAAAAAGAAAACAAGCTATCTTTTTTTCATTTTACATACCAATTCCAGTTCCTACTGCCTCCTCTCCATCTATTCCCTCCATCTTCACCTCACACCATTCCTATCCTCTACTCAGAGAAGGTAAGGAACATTGCTTTGGGGAAGGACCAAGGCCCTCCCTACTATATCTAGGCTAAGCAAGGTATCCATCGAAAGAGGATGGGTTCCAAAAATCCAGTACATGCAGTAGGAGTAAATACTGGTGCCACTGTTAGTGGTCCTTTGGACTGCCCCAGCCTTACAACTGTCACCCACATTCAGAGGAGCAATCACAGGCTCATACTAGTTTTATTAGATAAAAAATAACAATTGAATAAACAAGGTATACTTAAAATTTTTGTTTGTAGAAAAAATTAAGAAGTCTCAGATTCTGGAACTGTACTCTAATTACATAAATCCCTAATCAACCACATAGAAAAACTTCATTTCCAATAATATATTCCAATAGGATGTAGTTTACCCTTTCAATATTTGAGCATTTATTATAGTCATATTCTGAATATTTATTTTGCAGTATTGATTGTTATAGTTCAATATTTTTAATGTAGAACTTTTCTTTTTTTCAATTATATTTCAGGTCATCAAAAATAATCGTGTGAAGCCTCATTTGGTTATATAACTTTCTAATTTCTTAAAATTAACAAGTGCTCCAAATTATCATTCTTGCATACTAAGAAGTTCCATATAAGGAGTGGCCAATACTGTAACACAATAAAAACACACATCTATAAACAATGAGTATTTATTACACTTCAATAAGTTAAATAATATGTATTTCTTTTTTATTATGTGCACATGGAAATGCAAGATAAAAATGCTGAATAATAGCAAAAAGCCCTAAGAGTGAGGATGAAAATGTGTAAATGCATTGTTATGGATGGAATGGTTCAAGATGTCTTGTCTGAGTACTGCTTCTTGGCTACTTCTTTACACTCAGATAAATGATTTTTGACTTAAATATATAGTTTTACCCCATTATGCTAATGAGTGTTGGATTTGAAGTCTTGAGTAAAAAGCTGTATCCAAGGAGTTAAGTCTTAGTATTGAATGGGTGTTTTAGAAGTTACAGCTATTAGAAAACAATATTGAATTCAGTTTCTTAAATTCAGTTCTTGAAACAATCCCTCCTCTGAAATATGCCATTTATGACTCTTTATCACAAATGTTTTGCTAATTTTAATTTTCTAATAATTTCATAGTCTGTGAAATTCAAATAGAGAAATGAAGATAAGGACTTGCAACATGTTTGATGCAATTCTCATGCAAGGTGAGTAAAATGTGACCATTGTATACCTTGGTCTTCTTTGGGACTTTTAACAGTGGGAGCAGGGGCTCTCTCTGATGCTTTTGCTGGATTTTGGACCTCAGTCTACATGATATTTCTGGAAGCCTTTGTCTTGACAAAGAAAGACAATACAGAAACACAACAACAAGGGACTCAGCTCTGTCTTTCCCATTACCAAGGTCCTTCAAGCAAAGCTGCTTCCCACAGGGATTGCTCTGAGTAATTTTCTCTAGGCAATTCAGAATCAGATGGAAAATTCAAATTACAGCAAGGAGGAGAATTAAGGTTAAAGCTGAGCTACAGGATCCTCATCCTGCCTTGGCAATATTAATAAAGAGACCATCAGTGTTATCCTTTCAGAGGCTCCTCCCAGTTGAAATTACTGCTGATTTTAGCAGCTTTAGGTTATGGAATATCAAGAGATTGTTATGCCTAAAGGGCAAAGCAGATTGCAATAACACATATTGTGGAAATGGTTTGTTTCATACAAACTTGCTGTGCTCAATTCCCCACCTTTGTGGTTTCTCTTTGTGGACCTGCCCTGACTTCTGGATGCTCATTTTCTGTTTGCCCACTGTCCGTGAACACACTTCTCTCTGTACTTGTTCTCTTTTTCTTTCAACTTATTCTGTCTTTCTCTGTGTTTATGCCATCTTTGGTGTTTCTTTTCCTTTGTGCTCATTTTTTTTCCTGTGTAATCTGTCTCCCTGTGTACTCAGGCTGTCTTCTTTGTGCTCCCTTCCCCTTCCAGGTTACTCTGTCTGTCTTTCTGTATTTCCACTTGCCTTTCCACCAGGTTTATGACAGCCCAGAAGATCTTTACCAGATGAGACTGCTTGAACATTTTATTCTCCAGAACTGTAATCTGATTAAACTTTTATGGTTTATAATTTACCTAGTCTCTGGTCTTCAGTAATAGCAGTTTAAACAGTGCTAAAGAATTAACAATGAGATAAAAAATGCTTGTATTGGAGGCACATTAGCATTAGATCAACAATTCTATGAAGTGTGGAGTCCCATTTTAGGCAGCACTAGCTCTTTTGCTTGATTGTCTTATTCTCCAATAAGAACTGGGCAATGCATAAGAGAAACAAATAGTTTTAGCTTCTGATAATGTGATTTGACCCATTGTCTTCTTCCAGTCACACATTCCAAACAACTGTACCAAATTCAAGTCGAAAAGAATTTGACTACTTTTATATCTTTCCAGATTTCTCTTAGGCACTTCTTTTTTTCATTTCAGGACAAGTTTTAGTTACAACATTTTCCAGGTCTAGACCTGAGAAAAAAATTCTATGTACATCACACAGTTTACCATTTTGTAGTGTTCCTGCAGTGCAGTTTTGATGGTTGAAATTTCAGTCATCTCAGCCCTTGCTTTTCTAGACTCTCTTAAGGCTCATGTAATCCATGGGAGAACTTCATCCTCTTTGTTCTCACTTAGTAATCTTTAGACTCCCAGTCCCAAAGTGTAATGTGCTATTTCAAAAAGGTGTCCTAAAATCCTGACTAATACTTTCTGGGCTTCTTTCTTTTTCATGCAAAATCAGGTGTTTGAGAGTAGCTTAGCTCTAGTATTGATGAGGTCCACACTTTTGTTTTGAACTTTTAAAGACATTATCATTTTTTCCAAATTGGGTGAATGTTACATACTACAATTGTATATCAGACAATAGCTATGTTATTAGAACTTCTATCAAAATAGCTGGGCTTCAAATACTTCTAATAACCCAGAATTGGCTATTAGATATCTATTTTTCTCACAAACTCCTTTCATCTTCCAGGAGGCTCATAATCATGTTAAAAATATCCATAAGAACAGTCCATGCCATTGTAACCAGGTGACAGTGCCTCTAAAACAGCACCCAGAGAGATTTTCCTTGAGTTAAGAATACAAGGAAAGGTTTAAAGAGACTCCTAAAAAACAGAGACAGTCAGGATAAGAAAGCTTAAATAGACAAGAAAGAAGTGTAAGCCACTCCTAAAAGCAAAATTACAATACAAATGCATGCATCAACATAAAGATTCACAATAAATGACACTGTATAGAACGTTGAAATGTAGGAGCGCATCCTCAGTGATTTGATTAAGAACAGAAATTTTAGCCAGGTAAAAAGTAAAATGAACATGAAAATATGAAGACTGTTATTATTATTGTTACTAAACTGCTAGACTGCCTGCTTTAAAACAAAAGTCTGACCAAGGGCTGCACTAAACTGAAAAACTGAAAGAGACAATCTGGGATCTGTGTTAGCAAGTCCAAGTCTCTTGGCCAGACATGATTCTGCTGCAGTTGAACTTGGGCTAATTAAAACCAATAGCTGCCAGCAAATTCATTAATCCTGATCCTGTTTATAGATCTGTTGTGAGGAGTGATCGTTTATTATCTTTAGAACCAATGTCTTCTTGAGTACCATTATTATGTAAAAAATATGGACATAGTGTGCCCATTGGCAAGATTTGTTAATCCTTTCAATTCACACTTACAGTACTTGTAAAGCCAAAGCACATTAGCCCTCTTTGAGAGGCAGCAGTGACAAGCAGGTTTAAACCAAGGAGAACGCTCTATAAATTAACAGATGTTTTAGTTGAGAATAGAAGTGTCAACATGACCTTAATTAATGAATCTGCTAATAGTTGTTCCCAGAATGGGATAATACACAAAGTCCTAACCTAGATATGATAGAACAAATGGCAGCTTTAACAGTGTGCAGCCTCAGTTTGAAATCCCACCATGGACCTCATTATCATCATGGTGATGGGAGTTATCTGTTTGCTCACTGTGAAGTGAGATCACCTCTCCACAGTAATGTGTGGTGTACTAGGAGAGGTGCAGCTGGTGTTGCCTAGTGCCCGATCGTGTTGCACGAATAGAAGTCTAGAAAATTGAGATGATTTCCTGTACTCCTCCTGGAGCTGTTCAAGAGGTCCTTATAGAAATAAATAGGCAACCTGTTTTTTTTTTTCTACAAATCTATATGTTCCAAGAATGTTCTCTGCAGTCAGTTTAGTACACGTTTGCAAGAAATCATTGAATGTGTTGTAGGAGGGCACGCTTGTTCTTCCCAGCCACCTGGCTAGCTTAGCCCAGAAATAACCACACAGAAATTGTATTAATTAAATCACTGCTTGGCCCATTAGCTCTAGCCTCTTATTGGCTAACTCTCACATCTTGATTTAACCCATTTCTATTAATCTTTATATATTGCCACGTGATAGTGGTTTATTGGCAAGATTTTAAGCAGCATCCATCTCAGGCGGAGGATCCTTGGCATCTCTCTGACTCTTTCTTCTTCCTCCCAGCATTCCATTTTATGTTTCCCCCCACTTACCTAAGTTCTGCCCTATCAATGGCCCAAAGCAGTTTCTTTATTAACCAATGAAAGCAACAGAAAGACAGAAGGACTTCCTATACCAGATGTGGAAATAAATACTAGAAGAAATGGTATTTATGGAGTCATTAATGGAATTTAATTTCTATGTTGATTTTGTTTTTTCTTCCTTCCTTCTTTCCTTCCTTCCTTTTTTTATTTTTATTTTTTGTTTTGTCTTTCAAGACAGGGTTTCTCTGCAACTTTGGTATGTGTCCTGGATCTAACTCTTATTGACCAAGCTGGCCTCTAAATCACAGGGATCTGCCTGCCTCTGTTTCCTGAGTGCTGGAATTAAAGGTGTGCACCACCACTGCCCAGCCTGAGGGTGTTTTTGCTTTTGTTATTGTTTTTGGTTTTTTGGTTATGTTATCTCACTACTGTTCAAAAGAAGGATTTTATTTAATGACATTAAATGAGGTCTCAAATTTAAATCATGATCCCATAACTGTGAAATGAAGTATAATAAGGCCACATATTGTTCCCTCATACAGTTATCTTGACATAGATTCTTTAACAAATGTATGCCTATTATCAATATATTCCATAGTTATGTTTTATTGAGACTTTTCTGTAGATCAAGATGGTTTTTAAGGGTTAAAAAAAATCTCAGCTTGCAAGTGGAGACATACAAGGGGGTTAAGAATTCTCGGGCCTTTTACTATTCTTTCCCTCACTGAAGTGATTCCCAATAGTTCATGAAAATGTATGCCCTGTCCTATCTGGTGATCTTGCTATATTCTTAAATTACAAAACAGAATGTAATGCCTAGTCCCTAGTAAAAATTTCCAAGCCTCTGTGAAGACTACATTATCATTTGTAACTTGTGTCAGCATCTTCTGGACTTGTAGATATCATTGGTGGGGTAAAGTTATGTCTGCTTTTATACACCAACTTTTTGTTTCCATTTTGGGATTTGGTTGATTTTATCCAGATACATGACATTAGTTCTGATTATGACAATTGCTTTGGCCAGAGAAATCTGTAACACTCATCACTTGTATACAATTTCACTGAAGAGCCAACACCAGAGGATCTATGTTTCTTTCTTCCTGCTTTGGCAGTTATTCTTGTGGTAGGTTATCTGGATATATCAGGTATGCCTCAGTCACCCTGTGAGTAAATGAATAATGGTTGTTTTCAACTATTAAAATGTAGGATATATTTGAACATATCACCATATGATTTACTCTGAGTGGAACAGAGCTATCTGGCTGAAGGCATGCTAACCTTCCCTGTTGTAATTACTAGGCTTTTGTTATTAGAAATTATTATGAAATGAACTTTGTTTTTTTATGGCATCTCTGCAGGATTAAGCCTTGTGAGCCTAAACAAACATTTTATTCTGATAATATTTTTGTACTTACTTGGTAGGTTACTTAGCACCTCCTCACTTTAGCTGCTAAAATAAAATGCTATATTGAACATTTATTGTTTAGCAGTGCATATATATATATATATATATATATATATATATATATATATTGCCTTAATGTTTACAGCGTTCTTAGTAGTGTTGGATTTTGAGGTTGGTGTTAGAAATTGAAGTAAGGTAATTTAAATATAAATAAATATAAGCTGATTTAATGTCAAGTTTCCTCATCTTCTAAACAGATAGACGGGGAAGAGAAGTAGACTAGTTTTACACTTGCTTTATTTCATACAATATTTAGAAATAATAGAGAATTATTTCTGATATATCAGAAATAATTCTTTTAAATGTAGGGGAATTGGTTTTGACATATTTTGAACCATATTATTTTTCCTGTTCTTATTACAGGAAAAAGATTTAATTCATTTTGCTATATCCTTCTAACAATGTTTTGTGGTTTAACTTTCATCAAAAATTATATTCTCACTATGTGAGTAGATTTTTTTATTGGTTAATCTATGTCAATTTTATTTTACAGATGTTAAATATAAACCATATATATGTACAATGTTATTTTTTAATGTGTACATTCTCTTTATACTGTGTGCTTATTATATACGTGATGTTTTATTCCAATCTTTGAAAGCATGCAAAAGCATATGCATTGCAATTTGAAAATGTTAAAGTTGTTAGACCATATAATCTGCCTAAAAGACTTTAAGTAGCAAGGGCAATTTAGTCTTAGCAGAATTGCTCAGTAGTTTAAGGTAACTAATTAGAAATTAAAATACTGAGGAACTTTGAATTTTTTCTCACTAGCTCTATTCTAGCATATTTTAATCTGGACTTTATTTCTCTATTAACTGTGATTACTGAGCAATGGCAGGACTCATAGTCATTCATTGTTCATTCATTACCAATTTTCATTTGGAGTTGAAATGAATATTTTCTGCAATTATATTTTTAATCATTCCCAATCATTCTATTTTTTGTACAAGAAATATTAAGCCCGGAGAAAACTTTTGCAATAAAACCCATTAGATTAATATACATGGGCTGCTCAACTATTATTAATTTAGACAGACTTTCTTTTTTTCTCTTTTGATTATGAGGGGCATTGCTATATATAAAATAATAAAATTGTACTTTAGAGATTTTTAAACATATAAATTTTTTAAACCTTGAATTTATATTCTGTTTTTATTTAAATGATAATATTTATATCCTTTTTAATTGATAGGACATGTTGCATAATATATATACAGTATAAGTATATATATTCCTATAGTATATCACAAAAGTGTTCAAAATTAATTAGTTTAATTATATTATAAGTATAATATAATTTTATTTCCTTTTTTATGAACTTGAATAGAGGAAAAAGGTTTTGTCAAAATGTCAAAAAAATAATTGGTAATCCTGTTGGTTCCCTACTCTAGTGTTAAGAATTTTAGCATGGCCAGGTGGTGGTGGCACACACCTTTAATCTCAGCACTTTGGAGGTAGAGGCAGGTGGATCTCTGTGAATTCAAGGCTGCCTGATCTACAGAGAAAGTTCTAGGACAGGCTCCAAAGCTACAGCTATAGAGAAACCCTGTTTCAAAAAACCTTAAAAAAATAAAAAAGAATTTTATCACAATGTTTGGTCTGTAAGGTTAGAGACCCATAGTATTCCATTAACACTTTTGCAACATCCATTGTAATACATATCTTGGGCCTTGCAGTGGGCCAAGCTCTGTCTGAAGTTGACTGTTTCTGAAAAGAGGAAAAATATTAATTTTCTTCACCTGAGGTATATTCGAGTATACATATTCAGTTTTTTAGAGTCATAGATTATCAATGGGATCCTGTTCCCATAATTAGGCCAGCAGTCAGAGAAAATTTCAGAATACTGACAAATAAATATTATTTTTCTCACAAGTAGAAACAAATAAAGATCAGATCTTACATTGTTTATGATGTTATCCTAATACTAATTTTACTTTATTGATTTTATCTTGATACCAAGGACTCTTAACCCAAATGTAGGAGACCCAAGTTCCATTCAACACGATGGAAATCTGCTAAAGCTTAAAGAGAAGCTGATCCTATCTCTTCAGGTTGAATATAGGGACTTTATGCATTGTGAAACTTTATAAACAGTAGGTGATGGGAGTCAAAACAACTCAAGGGCAGGCTGAATACACTAACAATAGAGACTAGTTATTCTAAGTTGTAAATTTTCAAAATATTCATTAATTTGCAACAAATAAATATAAATCTGTGTAACAATTTATAAACTGGGAAATACATTATCAATTATAAATTATTCTTTATATTTAATATTTTTATAATATTTAATTTTAATTCTATATTACACTATGAAATATTATTAATTATAAAAACTAATTCAGAATTATCATTGCATTGGAATGTCCTGAGGTGCAAGTCACATATTTCTTCATAGCATCAATAAGGCAGCCTAGCTAGTAAATCTCTGCTTGGCTTTTCAATGTTCCATGTTATTGCTCTAATATGGAGATGCACAATGGTCACAAGTATAAATGACTCTTTTACATTAAATTACACAGAATAAATTTCCCTGCTCAGAAGATGATAACTACTGATTTGTTCAATTTAGCATCAGATGACTTCAACATTAAATCTGAAGCTACCACAAAGCAAGACCAACTCTGAAAATTATCCTGATAATCAGGCAGTTTCTAACAAACTAAATTAATGTTTATGGCATTTCCTCTCTGCTTTCTTCCCTGTTGCTATTTTTATTCCTGCTTATTTTGCCTTAATATTACAGCGTTCTTAGTAGTGTTGGATTTTGAGGTTGGTGTTAGAAATTGAAGTAAGGTAATTTAAATATATATATATATATATATATATATATATATATATATATATGCTGATTTAATGTCAAGTTGCCTCATCTTCTAAACAGATTGACGGGGAAGAGAAGTAGACTAGTTTTACACTTGCTTTATTTCATATAATATTTAGTTTTCCTACTAAGCATTAAATCTTTATTAGAATTATTTAAGGGGCTGAAATGTTGCTGTTGTGTGAGGTTACTTTCCTGGAAAGACATAAAACACACATTACTACATTTAATATTTACTACAGATACGGAACCCATCAGAGACCAAAGTAATGACCAATGTCCAACTAGGGAAACCAATGATTTTTGGGGGGGACTAATCACAAGAGAGTGGCTGAGGGTGACTTAGAGTAGCACTGGCTGCTTGGATGTAGTTATATACCTGAAAAGCCATCATGAACATCAACCTACTGATGACTCTCTGCATGGCTTGCAGGCAGATTAAGAGGATGAAGAATACCTTCTTAGCATCCAGACTAGACTGAGGATTTTTTCTACTCCAGCAGTGGTGTACCACTTTTATTTCCCAAGGGAGAGGTTCTCCAGAATCTCACAAATTTCATCTTTTCAGGACATGAGGATTTGGGATTTTTCATGAGCCTTATGAGCTTCATTCTCCCTCCTGGAGTTAATGCTTCAGTTTGGAGGTAAGTACTCAGTTAATAGATTGGATGCCTACTATGCATAACACCGTGGTTTCAATTCTCTGCACCAAATAAATGAGACACAGCCATGGTGGAACATGCCTGTAATTCTAGTTTTCAAGATGTTGGAGAGAGTGAATGAGAAATTTAAAGTTTTCCTGGGTTGTATAGCCTGTTAGAGGCCAGTCTAGGCTACATATGATTCTTCTCAGAAAACTAGCCCAAAAGGAAGTGAAAAGGAACTTCCCCGAATTATAAATGAACTCCCTGTGCTGGTTAATGACTGAATTGTGAATCTCCAGGAAGATGGGTCTCTACCATAGTTGATGTAGTTGGACTCACCTTAATTGTGGGTGGACTTAGCACCAGATTTTGATTTTTATGAAGTCGAGAATATGAGATGAGTGATGGAATACACGAGTCTATGACTTTGTGAGCTAAACCTTGGGATGTTTTAAGGATCTGCTTCAAGATTTCACTTCTTTGACTTACTCAACATAGTGGAATCTACCTTGATCTATGACTAAAAATAAAGACATTCTCTTCTCATTTGTTTTTGCATGTGTATTTTCTCACAACAGCAGGAAAGGAAACTACAACCCATAAAATGGATACTTACTCTCCTTATAAAAAATAATTTGTGTCTAAGTTCTTGAGTTCTTTATATGTTGACAGGGGGTTTCTGTCCTGCCCGGTCCTATAACCTTTCAGCCCAAAGAAACACAGAGAGGTCTACATTAATTGTAAACTGGTTAACCAGCTTAGGCTTTTTGTTAACTAATCCTTTTTTTTTTTCATTAGGAGAGAATTTTGTTTTAAACGTCATCTTAAACTGCAAGGATATCTGTTAAACATCACAATTAAACACGCCAAAGGAGAAGCCATGTTGTCACAATGCCCACTTACCCCCCAGACACCTCAAACTCACCCTTGCTGACCTTCTATACCCCCCTTTTTTCTTTTTTTTATTAAACAAGAGAAAGTAGACAGATACATGTTAGTAAATGCTAACTGTTTGTATTCACAGACATACAGTGTAATCTCTGAGCCCAATATACAGAGAAAGGAAAAAAGCTAGAAATCTATGCACTGCTACACAGGGGTCTAGCACCTCCCAGCCTCCAGCAGAGCCAAAGGGGCTGGAGGGCTTTTCTTTTTTCCCACAGAGCACAGTGGTGGTGGTATTGAATCCACAGTTCAAGACAAGAAAAGATAAAAATGTAGAACAGGGTAGTGGAGATTCTTTTCCCATTGTATTTTGCTCAAGACATTTCCCCAAAAATAAGTTGAGAACCATGGTGTTGAGAAGCATGACCTCAAAATTTGTCAACTATCCACAAGTGTCTACACTGTTAACTAATTCTTTTTTTTCTTTTTTTCTTTTTTTTTCAGAGGGTTTTTTTTTTCTATTTAATATTTTAAAATTTTCCATCTCCTCCCCTCCTCTTCCCTCTTCCCTCCCCTCCCTTCCACCCATACCCCTATTCCCTCCCTCTCCAGGCCAGAGCGCCATCAGGGTTCCCTTCACTATGTTAAGTCCAAGGTCCTCCCAACTCCCCCCAGGTCCAGGAAGGTGATCACCCAAACTGACAAGGCTCACACAGAGCCTGTCCATGCCGTAGAGTCCAAGCCCATCGCCATTGTCCTTGGCTTCTCAGTCGGCCTCCACCATCAGTCACATAATTCTTATATCTTACATTAACCCATTTTTCTAGTATGTGTTAGTCACATGGCTTGGTACCTTTCATCAGTGAGGCATTCTCATTTTGCTTCCTCTGTGGTTGGGTGGTGACTGTAGACTAAATCTTTTCTCTTCCCAGAATTCTTTTGTTCTCATTCCCACCTCTACTTCCTGCCTTGCTACTGGCCAATCAGCATTAATAAACAAGTACAAGAAGCAAATCTTTACAGGGTAAAACCATTGTCTCATAGCATTTATATATTTTGGAGATCAGTCCTCTGTGACATCAAAATTCCACTACATTGCCTACATGTCAGATGCATGCTCATTAATGTCCATATCTGCTCTACTTACAATATCTAGAACATTAAACTGGAGTATACTCATCAGAAATATTAATGTGATCCACCTAAACAAGAAACTAAGTTGACAAAGAATGATTTTCTTAAACACAGTTTATTTAATTCAGGTGTGGAAAGAAACAGTAGAAGTACAAGAGATAAAATAGTCACAGCTAGAAAGGAGACATAGAAGAGGAGAGGAGGGAAGGGGATGGGAGAACAGAGGAGAGGAGAGGAGGGGAGGGGAACGGAGGGGAGCAGAGGGGAGAGGAGAATAGAGGAGAGTGCTGGGGATGTGGATACTCTTCAAGGATACACCTCATGGTGATTGCCCCATCACCAATGGCCTTATCTTGGGAATCAAGCTTTTGATATAGGTGCCTTTGATTTCAGAAACCAGACAGCAGCAATAAGAAAAGATTAAGTTTATTTAGACATTAGGAGAACAAGCTTTGTAACAAAGATATAATTTGAATTGTTCCTAAATATTTCCTAACTTCAGAGTGAATTGTTAAAGTGAAAGACAGTAGGGTTTTACTTTTAACAGTAAAACTGAAAAGTAAAGAGAGTTGGCTGAGCTATGACCATGTGTGAACAGACATACAAAAATAAAATGGCGGCCGGGCGGTGGTGGCGCACGCCTTTAATCCCAGCACTCGGGAGGCAGAGGCAGGCGGATCTCTGTGAGTTCGAGGCCAGCCTGGTCTACAAGAGCTAGTTCCAGGACAGGCTCTAAAAAATCTGCAGAGAAACCCTGTCTCGAAAAACCAAAAAAATAAAAAATAAATAGAAATTTAAATAGCAGAAATATGAACATGGTATTGAAAACAAAGCCCTGGAATTGGCAATAGGAAGACAAGTATATATTTGAATGGCATCTAGGCCTAGAAATAGATAAAGGGTGAGTGAATATCAGTGGAAGAGAGAAATTGAGAATATAAACTTTGTATGCCAAGATGGAAAAGAACTTTGTGTTAAATGGTGGGCAGATGCAGGTGTTCTAAATACCCAAACTACAAGAATCACCATTGTCAAAGGTAGTAGGTAGCATGGAAAATCATTAAATCCTGTGAAGGATGGTGGCATGAAACAAAACTAAGCAGAGAAAGAAAAACACGAATAAAAGACTCTGCTTTTGAGTACAGAGAGTTTCTACTTAACTTCCCCAATTTCAGGAAAAGAAATTCATTAAGTAGCAAACTAAGTGAAACAGGAATTCACTTCATAGTCAGTGTGTATACATACTATAACACACACACACACACACACACACACACACACACACACACACATAAGCACACAAATATATTCTTAGATTAAGAAACCTGAAATCAAGCAACCAAATAAATACTAGTAAAGAGCAAGGAACCATTTCTAATTTTGCTCAAAATATTTTCTGTATTGAAAACTTTTCTGGCTACACCACATTTTAAAAATACATTAAACCATATGTATCCAATGCTTGCAAAGCATTTTACATCTACACATCAAAAAGTTGAAGACAAATCGTAACCAGTAGCATTTTAAGTATCCAGGTAGACTGCTAAATATAAGAATTTCTGTGCCTGGGCAACAGAAGGCTTTAGAAATGATTCGCCCATAACTGGATGTCTCAGTGCATGGGTTTATTGCATTCTATGAGAGCATTCTTTGAGGTTCATTTTAACCAAAATGGAGGAGCAATAGCACCATCCAATAAAACAAACAAACAAAAAGCAATATTGTAGGAAAAAAAAAAAAAACAACGGTTCAAAAGGTAGCAGTGATTGTGCCCAGACCGTTAACAGACTAATACAAGAAGTGATGACCTTGTGGAGTCTGGTGGTGATGAGGTCATAAAATGTGACAAAAAAAGATTGCAGTTTTTATTGTCCCATTGATTTTACCTTTTCCCTTTTTGATATGAAGTTGGATAAAAGAATTTTTATTTTGTTGCTCACTGAGTCAAGGGATTGTGCCGAGAGAATGATCTTAGCTTCTAATAGGTGCTAACTATGTGTGCATGTGGACAGTCAGGCTGGAGGTGCTCAGGGAGGCTGAAACCAAGTCAGAACTGAGCTGAATCTTGCTTCCTTCACTAAATGTAGGTGATGTAAGAAAAGTCATGGTAGTCAAGGAGTTTGGTGATCAACAAGTAAGGAAGAAAGTAAACAGCAGAAAATTGTGAATCATATAAAGATAAAAGAAAAGCCAATGTAGAGCATTATTGGAGTATAAAAGCAACATTCTCTTGTTACATTTTCACGTAGTATGATTCTATTATAATTATTTGGGTTTTCCAATCTTAATTTGTAATTAACTCATTACATGAACGTGTATAGTACATCAGTTATATATTTTATCTATGTGGGCTAAAAAAGAAATAGCCAGGGAATGTAATAGGCATAGATATTTTTTTCTATAAACTTTTCTCTTAAATCATTAGTATTTTATATAATATAACATGTGTAACACTTGGTCTTTAGAAATTAATAAGTAATATTTGTGTTGACATATTGCTTGTTTTTAAACTGGCAATCAACAAACAAGAGTGATTAAATTGAAACTGCAGCATCTGAACTAAAATGTCATGGCTTGGCAGAGTACTCCATACAGACACCAAATCAGACTCACACGGGTAGCACTATTAATGCGTATTCTTGATCTTTTGCATATATAATATACCATGACTTTCTGATATATGACTAACTGATGAGATGAATTTTTCTCTAAGGTTTCAAAGGTAGTTGTGTAACTGGATGGCAAGGAAGCTGCCTACCAAACATGAGTCCTCAGGTTCAACATCCAGTCCTGAGAAAACAAATCAAAATATCAAAAGAATTACTATGTGATGTGACGTCACCCACAAAGAAGAAAGATTGTCTACCACCTTGGTCTTCAGTATCTTCCAATATAGACAACTGAAAATATAGTTAGAGCTGGGAGACAGTACTCTGAAAGGAGATGGATTTACAAATTGCACATGGAGAAGAGAAAAGACACTCAGAAAGTTAAAATACATTCAAGGTTACAAAGTCACTAAGAATGAATAGAAAATTGTCATTCAATTTATAACTTAAATTGCTTGTCAGTGTTTTTTGGTCCAATTTTTCTTCAACAGTTGAGGTTGAGAATTGTTTTAACAAAGGTTTCATTGTTTCTTTGCTGTCAGAAACTTCAAAGTTGATAGATTCACCTTCTCAGAAACAGAGGTTATGTTATTAATATACAACCTATATTGTGTTTATATAAAAGTTACATATAAACATATTTCTGAAAATTAAATTATAGGATGTAATATACTGCATTAAGAATTAGACATAGATATGTTTACCAAATGAAAAATTTCTATAAACTTTATATATTTTAAGGTCATCTGGCTACTTATAAATATTAGCGTAAAAACTAGAATGTTGCCTCTATTTGTAATTTCACTGTCAAATCTATTTGTAAAACTTAATCATTCAAGATTATAGCTGTGAAGTTTCATTTTACAAATTGTTAACCTCCTTGAGATATAATTTCTTTGTATATAGAAAGGAAATAAATGGAACAATAAACAAATTTAATGTGATAAATTTTGTGTTGCCACAGCAATAGGAAATTACAAAGCTAACATTCAAACTAAGACCTTCCTTGTTTCCAATCCTATAATCTTTCTTTAAAACCTCCCTGGAAATCCATGCCACTCTGCTTTGGTTTTGTGCTATTAGTTATCAATTTCAATTTTCTAATTTTCTGGCACCTTGATTACCTCTTGTCGCTATAATGATTCATAGCAATAAACAAAATTAAACAAAACAACAATAACAAAAAACAAGAAGTCCTTTACATATTCTAAAATTTCAAGATTATTTTAGGAATTAAGATACTTTTTGAAACTTAAGAATGCTAACAGTTATAAACACTGAAAGGCATGGTAGATGAGAAGGAAGTAAACCAGGATCCTCTCTTAAGGTATGAAAATAGGATTTGAAGTTTACTGTGCTTCACAGAGACCTGTTGGCAATAATGTTTCCAAAAAGCAGATGATTAGTTTATATTGAATATTTACTAGTATTTTCCTGGTTATAATAGCAGAATTAGTGATAACAACATGATAGTTTGTGATACATGAAGTTACTGTAAGTTTCCACTATTTTGTGTGTTTAATTTTTATTAAATTATGAATAACATCTCTTTTTAAAAGAAAATTATTAGAGAAAAAATAATTAAATTAAAATAAGATGCTCAATAATCTCAATGTATTTTATTCATTATCTTTTAAATTAAGTATTAAGAATAATCCCTCAAAGAAATCATAATTAATTCTGATAAAATGAAAACCAGTCCCTGCTACAATTTTATAATTCTCTTAAGGGACCATCCCTTTTGGATGACTTTAGACATTCATCTGAGGATACAAACATTGATTTTACAATGGCCATAAGGGTACAACCTCACCTGGCTTCTTTTCTGCTTCTTTCTTTCAATAAGCTTACCATCCCACTTTCTTCTTAATGTTAGGCCTCGGGTCTCCTTAAATTTACCTCTACCTGGAACATCTTTTCCCTAGGAAGCCCCCTTATGCCTGTCAATTTCTGTTGTAAATATTGAAACCTTTCTTAACTTTTATAAAAAATAATTCTTTCCCACAAAACACGTAATTAGCAATTAAAATGATACCATTATTAATTATCAACTAATATTGGTGTTTTTATTTTTGCTGTATGTTTCTCCATGGTTCATAACTTTTAACATGCTTTAGCCTCCAATGTTTTGTACTGATTGTATTCCTCTATCTAAATGTACATTTTAAAGAGATAAGAATACCTGTTTTGTGATATATCTACTGGCCCAGACACTCTGGGATTTGGCCACTTCATAAAAAAATGCCACTTTACTAAACTAATCAACAAGCCAGTGTAAAGGGTTGTGTATCTAAAACTGGAATAAGAGGACAAATTTCAGTTTGTAATTGCGAAGAACTTTTCTTGTACTATAGTTTACTATAAATTCTTTATTTATTGCCTGGCATGAGTTTTTAGCAGAATTGTCGGTAACTTTGATTTATCAGGATCTGTTGTTGTGTACCATGGATAGTGATGGCTCCACCAGATGTAGTTCTCAGCCAACCCCAATTTTAGCTAGGATTAAATGCTCCTTTACAAAAACAGGTGGAAATGAGTGGAATAAATTCATGTGACTTCATAACTCCGACCTGCTGATATGGGAGTGGAACAAACTCTAGCCTGTGGTCATAGTTACCATTTCCTTATTAATCCATTGGTTTATTGACAGCCAATGAGCTAAAAATCATTTTTAGTTCTTTACTAATTGATTTAACGATTTTATCTTTTCTAATTTTATGCATGTGATTGTTTGACTTCTTGTGTACCACATACTTGCTATGCCTACAGACTCTCTTAAGAGGGTGTAGAATTCACTAGGGCTAGAGTTAGAAGTATGAGCTATAGCCTGGGTTCTGAGAACTGAACCAAGGTCACAGGTGCTCTTCACTTCAGAACTGTATTTCCGGTTCTTTACAATTTTACAACTGAAAAATTTGTGTATGCTTTTTTATGATGTCTTTTAATTTTGCATTTTTGAACCCCAAAGCCTACATTCTTGCTATGAGCCCCCTAGAAAATGCATACTAAGTATTGTTAAAGTTAGTTCTTCAAAGAGGAAACTAAAGTTCATCAATAAGATGTGATATATAACAAAAAGAACCAAAAGGCTGTAGCAATAGCTCAGTCAGAATTGCTACCCTTGTAAACTCAGAACTTGAGTTTATGTTTCTGAAACCACAAAAACAGGAAGAGCTGGGAGCCCATTAGCAGTCTCTGGGAGGTATCACAGACAAGTGGATCCCAGGGAATTCTGGCCAGGTCCAGGCTAGTGAGAAATTCTGACTCAAAAAACTCTGCGTAACCACCTTCAAGTAGAATCCTCTGTCCTCCCTCCACATATAAACCTGCAAACTATCACACACATGCATGCTCGTGCGCGCGCACGCGCACACACACACACACATACTGACACACACTCAAATGATATTAAACCAGAAATATTATAAATTGCATTCGTTTTTAGAGGCACAGACTTGTCATTAAATAATTGAATCTTTAGCAGTCATGATCAGTTCTTCAACTTTTACTGTATTCATTTACAAAAGTCATCAATGCATTTTGTCAAACACTAAATTCACAAACATTTGACACACATATGTATGTGTTATACGTGTGTATCTAAATTTATACATAAACATATACATGCATTTGCCATTTATTAAGTGTACTATCTATATTACTATAGCATGCAGACAACGCTTTATTTCCTGATTGAGTATGGACAATCATTAAGTCCATCTCCGGCTTTAGGTGGTTGTGTTTATAATTTCTACTGGTTTTTCTGATTGCTACAGTTGTGTTTTTTAGTATTTGCTGAGATGAAGAGACAAAGTCAGCAAAGAATATAGTTCTCTGTAAGTCACTGCTGATCGCTTTACCAGGAGAAGTCTAGTGAACACTATAAACAAATCCTGGTGCAGCAGAAGTAGTTGGAGTCAGTTTGCATGTAGGGCATACTTCCAAATACAGATAAATCCTATAGTGTTTATACAGTTAAATAATTCTGCATGATATAAAGTAGGTCACCACTCACTAAACTTGTATTTTTGTGATGATTATAAAGGGATATGTCAGCTTCTGAATACTTAGTTGACATAATTCTCTTAAAGTTCTTGTTCTGTGTTTATTACCTAATAATTGTTGTACCATAAATAACAGTTGAATTTATATTGAACTAGTAAAGTGAAACAAATTTAATTAATAATTCAGTCATAAGTGTATGAATACCTAACAGTAGCAATGTGTTATGACTTCTTTCCTCTAAACAAAGAAATCTATAGCAATTTCATGACAGAAAATTTTTTCCTTTTAAGTACTCCAAGTCTAACTAATAGTTTAATAATGTATTTATGAAGTATCTGTATCTAAATAATAGCACAAAAAAATTGAATTGCAAAAATGGTAATTGGGAGCCAGGAGAGATAGGTCGGTAGTTACATAAATACCCACATGTATGTACACACACACGCACACACACACACACACACACACACACACACACAAATAAAACTAAAATAAATTTAAAATTAAAATTGAAATTTATTTACCTGTATTAGTTAGGGTTCCCTGGGACAAAAGAACTTAAAGAATAATACACATTATTTATGTGTCTATTTATATGTATAGATGTTTATGTATGCTATAATTAATCCCATATCGACATTTATATTTGTATACATAGACTGTACAGCTGTATTCATATGTCATATAGGATTACATACAAATATACCTATATGAATATGTTTATATGAAATATATCTATATGAATATATGGGATTTACTAGAATGACTTATAGGCTGTTGTCCAGCTAGTTCAACAATGGCTGTATACCAATGGGAGGTTCAAGAATAAAATAGCTGTTCAGTCTGCAAGGTTGGAAATCTCAGAAGGTCTTAAATATGTACCAGAATTCCAAATAAGTAGGCAAATAAGTAGGTACTAATGCCAGTTAAGCAATGATAAGCATATGTAGGCAAAGAGAGCAAGCTTCTCTCTTCATTGTCTTTCATCTTGCCTCAAAAGATTAGGATTAAAAATGGGTCTTCTCATAGGTATACCCAGATGCTTGACTTTCAATTATTTTCAGACGTAGGCAAGTTGACCAGCAAATAAACCCATCACAAGTCCACCTCATTTCACTTGACATACAATTTTACTTTCTGATATCAGACTTAACCTCCAAATAAAAACAATACCAAGGTCATAATTATATATAACATGATAAAACTATCCTAGGTACAGTTGCAAATGCATGATAAATTTAGAAATGGTGACAATGTTCCTTGGGGGGCATTCTTTCAAAATCTTAAACTTAAATATTATAATCAATGATATTTTCATAATTTATGTTACATCACATGATACAGAAATCAAAGAAAGAAAATACATTCTTAACAAAATGTGACAGAAGCACTCATGCCAATTAAGTCAATTAAAACCCTTGTTTTTCTGCAACTCATCATGTGGTCTTAGCTGGTATTTATAGCTACCATCTTTAAGTGTTACAGCTCTGTGGGGAAAGGTATCATGGCATTTGGGAGTCAAAGAATATCACAAAGTAATACTGTACAACAAACAACACAGATGAGTTTACTGGGAGAAAACAACCTAAGAGGTGCCTGCTTCTGCTTGGAGAAACAGTAGATAACTGAGCAGAAGACAGGGTTTGTATAATGTTTCTTAGGTATGGAATTTTCCAGGGTGGTGATGTGTGGTACATCAATTCCAGAAAATGGGACAAACCCACGGTTTGGTGGGATTTCATGTCCTGACCTCAGGTTTTTTACTCTGAAGTGAAAGGTTTGGGGTGGGCCATTAGAGCAGTTACAGTGTTCTCTGAGTAGAATCCAGTAGTTGGTGGTTCTCAGGGCTAGGGGTTGGGCACTTACGCTCATTGATGGACTTTCACCTTCCTCTACTACATATTCTGTATTTCCACCACTGGCAGCAAGCAGTTCAGCAGGTCTTGTCCTTTTTCCATACCTGCATTCCTGAAAGCTCATTGTACTTTGTCATCTTGCCGGAATTATTTAGTTGCAGTTTCTCCTGGACTTTAATCACAGGACATGGTAACAAGAAGAGATACCCTGAAGTATATCCTACACTCCAGACATAATCCTTCTAACCTCCATTATGCAGAAGCAAACCAATTTACCCATGTAAGCCTGGACCTATCAACCCTCCTAACAGGATTATTCTTTTCTTAGTCTGTAGGCTTAAGGGCATCAGAATCACACAGTGATCAGGGGGATCTGAGCTTTCAGTAATGAGGAATGTTTGTTATGTCTTCTGGCACCATGCTACCCTTTGAAACTAAAGCTTCTAAGCCATAAGAACATAAAGTCACAGGACCAATAACAAAAACTTTTCTAGAGGATCACTAGGGATGAAAGTAAATGGAATCATCCCCTTTTCTATCTGTGGGCTGTTTACTGACCATAGATCTTGGATATGGGGGAAACTAAACCATATCTTATATGCTGATTCAAAGCATATACTACCTTCTGACAAACCCTTACCCAGCCTTCAAGGCTGCTGTCACATAATTGGTGTCATAACATTGTCTTCAAAGGGTCATTCCATCTTTTATTAATCCAGCTGCTTCAGAATGGTAACAACATGGTAAGACCTGTCGATTCCACAATCATGGGCCCATTGTAGCACATCTCTGGTTATTAAGTGAGTTCCTTCGTCAAAGCAATAATGTATGGAATACTATGATGGTGGACAAGGAACTTTGTAAGTTCACAGACTGTAGCTTTGGTAGAAGCATTATGGGCAAGAAAAGCAAATCCATAACCATAATAATTTTTGCCTTTAGAATAAAATAATGTTGAAAATGCATGTAATAGGAACAACTATTTATTGTGGCATATACCAGGCATGAAAATATCTTAGTATAATTTCTTATACTATTCAAAATCATTAACTAAATCCAAAACCTGATAGTATCCCCATTTCCTCAGTAAAACCAGCCTTCTTAAGTTTTTCTTTGACTTGAAAATAAGAATTTTGCACATGGGACATAAAGAGCTCTAGAAATTTTTCTACACTGTAAACTCACTTGGATTCCAACTATCATAGGGTTTCTACTTTTTAATAGAATTAAAATATAACTACAACATTTTCCCCATCCTCACTTTACCCATCTCATGAACATCCCATCCAAAATGCATTGCCTCTTCAGTGCTGGATAATTGATAGAAGTGTGTGAAAACGTGTCAGTTTTACCTTGCTTACCTAAGGAAGCTGATTGGTTTATCAAAGAGCTGAATGGCCAATGCCTAGGCAGGAGAGAATAGGTAAATCTTGGCAAAGGTAGCAACTCTGGGATAAAGAGTCATAGATTTGAAGTGAGACACATAGAAAACCAGGCACAAATTATGGAGTAGAGTTATCGAACCACATGACAGAACATAGATTAATATAAATGGGTTAATTTAAGTCATAAGAGCTAGTTAGGTATAAGGCTATGTGAAGGCCAAGCTTTCATAATTAATAAGTCTCAGTCATTATTAACCAGTTAGGGGTTCCCAAAAATGTCCGATTACAACTCTACTTCTTTAACCATTGTTGTTCCATATAAACTAATAATCTTATAAGTAAAATCTACCCAGGTTAATATTGTGTGCTTGTGTATGTTTCCAAGGCTGAGCACCCAGAATTACATAGCTAATTACACGACTCATCCCTGGGCAGGGCTATTTGTCCATCTCTTAGTAGTCACTAGTGATTTTTAAGCTCCTTATCTACATGTGAGGTCATATGAAGTTCCTCTACATAGGGAGGTGAACTAGGAGATCAAATCCATGTAAGTCTCATTTAGGCATCCATGTTGTTGAGATTTCATGGGTGTAGTTTGTTTGTCATAACTAGAAGGCAAATTCCCATTTAGACTTCCTGGTGCTCTGGTGCTTACCATCTTTGCCCTTTCTTCTGCCATGGTCCATAAGGCTTGAGTGCATGATTGGTGCTGATGTATCAGCTGGGGCCAGCCACCTCATAGCCAGATCTCCTCTGCATTTTGACTCTCTGAAATGATCTTATTTTGTTTTGTTGTATTTTTATGAAGTTTCTCTGGTGAAGTGTGAGGTAGACATTTATGGGGATTAGAATGTAGTTAGGACTATAGTGTTTTGGGGAAGTGGTGGTAATAAGTTCCTATCTAAGACCCATGTCCTCCCTAGCCATGTGTTCTTGGCTAGGTTTACAACACTGGGGATGATTTCCACCCTGTTAAGAGTTCAGTTATCTTTGTATTGCTGCCAAATATGAATGTCACAATTGCAGATTTAGGGATATCTGGCTATGCTGGTCATTGTTACAGTTGATAAGACTGTGAGTGAATTGGGCTATTGATTATTTTTCTTTCTTAGCTACTTGTATTAAATTTTTATTTATCCATACTAATTTTCAGAGTGGCTAGACTGGTTTCCATGGCTACTAACGGGGATTAATGGTTCCCTTTTCACCACATCCTCACCTGTTTTCTGTCAGTTGTTTTATTGATCTCAGCCATTAGGAGTGGGTAAGATGAAATCTCAAAGTTTTTTAAATTAATTGTTAAGGATGATAAACGTTTTTTTGAAATACTTCTATTTGTTTTGGGTTTTTATTTTGATGTCACTGTTGAAACCTACAGAGCATTTTCAATTGGATTGTTTGCTTTCTATATCTTTGTGTTTTTAGTTCTTTATGTATTCTGGTAATTAATATTCTGTCAAGCACACATCTAGCAAAAATTCACTCCCATACTCAAAGTTTCTCCTTCACTTGACTGTTCCTCAGTTGTCCAGAAGCTTTCTTGTTTCACGTTTCTCACTCATTAGGGTTAGTTTTAATTCCTGAGCAAATGAATCCCTATTCATAAAGCCCTTTCTGACATGTACATCTTGTCTCATGCTGCCTATGTTTTATTCTGGCAGCTTCATATTGAGGTCTTTGCCTGCTTAGAGTTAATGTTTACAGAGTCAAAGATAGGCTCTAGATCAATTCTTACACATGGAGACTGTGGTTGTTGTTGTTTTTTTCTTTCTTTTGGCTCTTTGGTGGCCCACCACCTAACTCCCAAATAAACTCACAAAGGCTTATTCTTTCTTATGTTTTTCCAGCCTTAACTTGATATTTTTCTAGCCAGTTTTTCTTAAATTATCTTGTCTACCTTATGCCTCAGGGCTTTCACCTTTCTTAATTTCTGTATATCATTTCTTTCCTTCATATTCTGTGTCTGGCTGTATGTCTAGGTGTTTAGCACATTCTTTTATCACTTCTCGATCAATCTCTTTGTAGATTTCTCCTCATATTTATTCTCTCTGCCTGCCACCCTCACCTATTTCTTTTTCATGTCTAGCTATTCACCATTCAACTCTTTGTTAGAACAAACAGGTATTTTAGACAAAGTAACACAGCTTCATAGAATCAAATAAATGCAACGTGAAAGAATGCAACACATCTTTGCATCATTGAACAAAAGTTCTACAGCATAAACAAATGTAACATATCTTCAACTAATATTCTACAACAGCAAACATTGAGTTTTCTCAGCATAATTTATGACATAAGCTTTATTTATCAAGTGTATATTTTGCCATCTTAATCAAATATCAGATGGCTCTGGTTACATGTAGCAGTGCTTGCAATTCTTACGTCATTCCATAAATGAGAAGTTTGTTTTTCATCATTATCATATTGCTTATAATGATCTAGCTCTTGAACAAAGAATACTGGTGGATGACTTACTATTTAAGATTTCAACATTGGATTTCTTATCTTTAATGTCACTATCCCGGGCTTAGAGATTGGAGAAACACTATTATGTGAGCTCTGAGACTGGGAAATTAAGAAAGAAGGCTCATTCACCTAGGCTAGACACACAACACTTGCCACAATACTAAATTCATCTGCTAGCTTGCATACTTCAAACAAAATCCTGAGATTCACTTCCTTTACTTTTACAGTTTGTGAAAATTTTCAAAGTAAATTCTGTTCTTTTTCTCCATTGACCTATTGAAAATTCAGAGCAAAAGCACTTTTTGAGTATATCTTGGAGGTCCAATGTTAGTATATGGAGAAGAGAGACTACCAATGTGCAATATTATACCGGTCAAATGCCCAATGTTATTATATTGTCAAATTATTTTTGTTATTGTACAATAGCTAACAAAGTGATGTTATTGCTTCTTCTTTTGTGTCAGGTTGAGATGAACAGGAAAAAATTACTCTTGGTTCCAAATAGAAACTAGGCTTTAGTTGGTAGGACCCTTAAAAACCCCAATAAGTATTGACACTAGCTTCTGATACTACAATGAGAAAATTAGGAGTCAGGTTCTTTGAGAAGGTAACAGTAGTTTTCTACCAATACAAGCTAGGATCTGGGCCATTTTGCTCTTGTTCATTCCTTTTACTCAGTCACTCTGCCACTAGGCAGTGAACCACATAATATTTAGGCCAATATTAAATGATTATGTGTCATTTTATATCATTAGATACAAGAACAGTTGCTGCACCATCAGTATGCAAAGGTAAAATTCACATACCTGAAAAAAAGGATTTTTCTTCTTAATGGTAACCAATAAAATTAGCATTTTGTGATATATGCATTCTACTATATTATTGGCATGCATGATTTATTCATCTATTGACTGCTGAGAACCTGGAAAACAAAAATTTCTCTTTCCATTTTATGATTAACATACAGAAATGGTGATCTAGACAAAAGCTATAAAGAGTGTAAATATTTAATCTGCCTTAAGTTTGGTAACTCAAAATTATGTCTTCCTAATTACATGGTGTTAACTTCTTTTTTTTAAGTTACAGACAATCTGATATAAACCTGGCAGATTATTCTAGGCCACTAAGAAACTATTCTGCAATGCAATATAACGCCACAGTCCACTGAGTGTCTAGGCCACCCAGAAATAATGTACGGCTTATTGCTTATTAAAGTATATTGCCATTTACTTTGACCCTTGACAAACTCTATTCTTCAAGGTTTCGCTCTGCCTTTCTTTTCTGCTCTTGACAGGTAATGATTTCAAAAGATCTATTAGATATTATATGCATAATGAAAGTGCAAAGCTTCCTGTCTGGTACAATAGACTGCATTTTTATTTGAAGCCTCAAAGTTATACTGTGTCATGGGTACTCAGAAGGTCAGTGAGGACAGTGATTGTTTCCTGTCTCATTTCCCTGGCAGATATTGGCAAAGTTACTTGGTTAATATATAATAGTTTTCTTTTCATTTTTCTCTCTTTATCTTGAAGGTCAGACTCTTCTTCAATATACATTAGGTCAATGATGTTCAGTATTCTAATGGTTTCCATTCTATTTATTAGTATGCATTTTGTAAGCTGCAGTGATATAGAATAATAAAAATTGGTTCATTAATTCTTTTCTTTGTAAAAAGACATCATGTTAAAGAAAAACTCTCAAAGAATGATGTTTAAACATTTGCCCCAATTCTGTTCCTATTTTAATGTTTCATAGTCTCTTCCACACACATTTTTAAGTAGTCATCATCATAATGCAGACACCATTACTATGCATGTATTTCTTTCTTTGTATTGAAATTTTATTTTAAAGTTATGAATAGTAATCATAATTATTCTTTTAATATCTATGGGTAGTTTTTCCATATTGATGCATCAACCTCTTCTAACATGTCCTCTAAAGTTGCTTAGCCTTCTTGCTAGAGAAGACTATAACAAATATTTCCATGCTTATTATTTGAAATGTTATTAGATTTCTTCCTAAGTATAAAATCCCAAATAATAATAAAGATGAAAAAAATTATGCATAATTATAAGACATTTTACATAAGTTCTCCCAAGGTTACACAGCATAATAGTATCACCAGCTCTGACTACAAATGTCATCTTGAGGTATTGCCAGTGCTCAGTGGCTAGAGGCAATAGTGAGGCCCAAGAACCTGTTTTACATTTCTTGGTCACACAATATAGCAAGAGAGAACCAAATGCTGAGCGGCGTCCTTCGTCCACCACAGAGAGCACATGGCACATGCATTTTGGATTTTACACATACAAAGACATGGCCAGACAAGATAAATTTTAAAAAGTAATTCCATAGGACCTGCTTTCATTTAATTTGAGGAGGCTTATATTTTGGCTTGAGGTGTTTGCTGCTTTGCCCAGGGTCTCTCCCTGTCAACTCTCTGCTATGTCGATCAAAGATATTACCTCCAGATTTTACTCTTCTGCTTCCATTTCTTCCCGTAAACATTCCCCATAAGTTTCTGTGACTTTTGATGAAGGCTTTGATTTTCTCCTGTATTACTCTATGTACACTTTGTTTTTCTATTTTAATTTTAGTTTTATTTATTTAAAGATAACCTTGATTTTTTTATTTTAATTATATTTTGTGAAATATATTTTGATTGTGGTTCCCCTCGACTCCTGCTAGACATCCCCCCTTTCTCCAAACACCATCCATTATCTCTCCACCCATTCTCTCTCTCTCTCTCTCTCTATATATATATATATATATATATATATATATATATATATATATAAAATCAGTCTATATAATTTTACATACATATTCAGGAATTACCATTTGGTATTGGATAATGAATTGGTATCTTTTTCTTGTGAAAAATTGTTTCTTCCACTTTCTGCACCTCCCCGTTACCTGCAGTTATTTGTATATGATTGAGACTTTGTGGTCTTTCCCATGTCCACTTTATCTCATCTGTTGGTGCTGACCTTTTTCAGCTTATATTTAGCCAGTCATGTTGGTGAGACCTCCTTCCACTGTAGATGGAATGGCGGGGCTGTGTCTCACCACCCGGCTAGCTTTACATTCGAAATAATTACATGGAAACTGTATTCTTTTAAACACTGCCTGGCCTATTAGTTTCAACCTCTTATTGGTTGATTTTCATATCTTGCTTTAACCCATAATTTGTAATCTGTGTAGCACCACGAGGTGGTCGCTTACCGGGAGAGATCTTAACCTGCGTCTGTCTTGAAGAGGAGAAGCATGGCGACTGTCTGAGCCATCTACCTCACTTCCTTCTTCCTGTTCTGTCTACTCCACCCACCTAAGGGCTGGCCTATTAAATAGGCAAGGCAGTTTCTTTATTAACGAAAGAAATCAACACAAACAGAAGACTTTCCCACATCATTCCACTATGAATGAATAATAACAATATGGTGTATATACCATATGGAATATTGTTCTATAAAAAATAACAATAGTAATTCTCAGGTAAATGGATGAAACTAGAAAACATCAGATTAAATGAGGCAACCTAATCCATGTAAGACAAACGTCTCATGTTCTTTCTTACATAAAACCCCTACTTTCAAATATTCAGATGTGAGTAGACAAACTAGAGGAACTTCATTAAGCAGGAAAGTCAAAAGGTACTGTGAAGGATATTTAGTGAAGTATAATTGATCTCAAGAAGAAAATGTTCAAAATGAGGGCCTCTAACTAGGGAAATGGAATGAGCTAAGTATAGAAGAAGAAATAAAGAAAAATCATTAGCAAGATATCTATAAAATCATAAGGAATCTCATGACTAGCTATCTGCTAAAATACCTATATGACCCTTAATTCAGAGTATAATTAATTACACATAAAGTACTTAAATGTAATTTTTCCATATGAGCTAACAATGCTTTCTCTAAGAGCCAAAGATGATCTAACAAAAACTCTGACACCAGTCATGCATGAGAAACTCTCCTTTGAGTTGTTGATCAGAGCTGATGAAGAGATTCCATAAAAGATTACAGATTATTTCTGTTGTCCTTGGTTGTCCTCTAGAGAGGGAAGATACAATTGTACTTCTAAAGACACCATGCGTTCATGGCTCTGGGTGCAGAGGCTTCTGAGCTTGAATTGAACTGAAAGTATTTGATGATTAGCTGTTATGGTGGCAGAAGACAACATGCAATTTCCAAAGAAGGGAAACAATCAAAAGTCCTATCCACCTGTGTTGCCTATGAACACAGCAATCAGCATAGTTTGATAACTGTAAGTGTGCATTCCTGGGCTGTCACTAAAAGCACTTGAATTAGACTTAACAGGAGGAAAACCATGTATGGTATTGGAAACCTAGCCAGCTACTCCATGATAGTGAAGTCATGGATCTTATAAGAGAACCTAATACCATCACTTAACAAAGATAGCTAATCCCTAACTACATTAAATACTTGTCTTTATTTTCACATATGTTTAGTCCTTAACCTTCTCCATGGAAACTTATCTTTGAAACAAAAACTCAATAGAAAACCACAGCAAATCAAAATTCAAAGTTGTTGAGACCAGTTCAATAAAGACATCTACAATAACACACTTGCATCTAGGGTTCAGAGATCATTATCGATGGAAGAGCAGAAAGATTGTACAAGTCAGAGGAATGGGAAGTTTGCTCAGTGGTTTTGTCTCCTAGGAATGTAATAAACAACACTGATATTTTAAATTACAATATAAAGAGACTGACTCAGGGTCTAGGATGAACATCTATGAAATTCAGATATCAACAACACTTAAAATTGTGTGTGCAAATTCTAACCAAAATCATATGGCATAATTGAGCAAGAAGCATCCCTGTGAATTTATCCCAACTGCACTGCCATTGGATCCCATGTCTAGGTGGGGACACTAGACTAGCTTTATCCATTCCTGCAATCTGAGGACTTCACTTTCCAGGGAGTAGTCCCAGAACCGTGCGCACACCCTGCCTGAGGACCATGTTTCCAGTGCCTGCCTTGTTTTGCTCTTCTGCCTCACCTTCAGTTAGGGACCCCAGAGTTGTAACATCAAATACATGTATCTCCATTATGTTTCCTCAACTCTATCTCCAGGCAGCTATTCTAGACTCATGGCATCAACTCCACCCTTCTCTTTATTATAAGGGACACAACTCAACCTACCTCCCTGACCTGACAATGGACAATATATTTTGCATGTGCCATCTACCCACTTCCCCAAGCCTTTTCAAATCTTAGACTCACAACAACAACTCTACCAGCTGAAGTTGCCTAAGGAAAAATCTTAAAAAACATTCCCAGACTTCTAAAGATTGACTTTGAGACTCTATAACTCTACATAAAGTGTGCTATTGGCTTTAGAAGGCTCATTGAGTTTGAGCTAAGCCAGAACTACTTTTTAGAACCCATTAGACAATACTGAATTCTAGAAAAACTGAACTCCAGTGTGTTGCTTGTTAATTTGAGCTCCACAAATGATGATAGCAATAAGCAAAAATATTTTATTGGATAATATGAATATTTATAGTGATATATTGTGCTTTAATAAATAAAGCTTGCCTGAAGATAAGAGGGCAATGCAAGCTGTACTTGTCAGTCATACAGGCCAGTAGTTGGTGGTACACATCATTAATCCCAGGACTCAAAAAACAGAGGCAAATGGATCTCTGGGAGTTAAAGGTCACATTGGGTGTCACAAGATAGAATCTGTCTAAAACAGAAATAGAGCTCACACAAACTGATTCTTGCACTTGTGGTCACATACCTTTAACCCCGGCACTAGGGAGGGAAAGAAAGGAGTGATATGGCTGGGTGGAGAGAGGAATATAAACAGGAAGAGAGAGGAACTCAGTGGAGTATAGAGCCTGAGTATTTGTGGAAACAGGATCTTGTCCCTTTGGTTTGAAAATTTGGTAGAGGTAAAAGTGGTTGGCTGCTTTCTTTTTCTGATCTTCAGGCTGAACCCCAAATCTGTCTCTGGGTTTTATTAATCATGCTAAAATGTGAATTTATATTATAAGACATAAAATTATTAAATATATTTTTATTTTTATAATAAAGTTTCAGTGTGAAAGAAATTAAATATATGAATGGGAAAGTTGTACAAAGAAGATTATTTTTGTGATCATAATAAAATTTCTAAAAGCAGGATTTCTGATATTTCATGAATTAATATAAAAATTCCATGAGTGGTATCATTAATATTAAGACAATCTTTTTAAATGATTAAAAAAGTGTGAAACTTTCAAGGAGACATGAACCTGTAACTGAAGGTTTCTCTCCCACCCTCCAGTTCCTGAATAACCGCTCTGAGGCTTAATATTATTTACAAACTGTTTGGCCTATGAGCTTAGGCTTATTATTAACTAGCTATTACAACATAAATTAACCCATTTCTATTATTCTATATTTTATCACGAGGCCTGTGACTTGTTACCTCACATCTTATTTCTCTGGTAACTGCTGGTTTCTCCCAGATACCACCTTCTTTTTCCCTGTATCTTTGTTTCCTTTGTACAGCAATTTAGATAATGTGTGAGTCAGTCCTCACAAAGGGAAATTCCAAGTCAGTTTTAGATAGATTCTTCCCCTACTTCTGACTAGAGTTAATGACACCTCAGGAAAATGGGTATTTACTTAGAGTTCTGGGGGACTATCCAAGGCACTCTTAATAGCCAGTATTGTTTGATATAGTCTTTTGAAAGTTTCTGCTCAATCGCTTGAAGGTAGGTGCTCCTTGCCTGAAACAGTTTTTCTTTTTTATATATTTTATGGATCCCAGTATTACTATTTTCATTTCATGCTGGAAAATTCCATTTAAATTATGTATAAATATACATACATGATATATATTGACATGAATTTCTAGTAAGCTTATATCAATTAAGATTATATAATATTGTCTCCCCCTGGCTTTTTAAAGCGTCCTTAGTGTTATTTATTCATCCCCTCTCCCTTTCCCTCTGTATTATCCTACCTTCTCCCTCCTCCTTAAGTCCCCAGTTATCACTAGTTTTCCTTTCTCCCTTCATTACATATGTGATTCTACTCAGAATTCTTTGTAAGGATGAGGTACCACTACCAATGATGACTAAAATGAAGGCATAAGAAGCAACTCTTAATGAGAGATCTCTGCTTAAGAAAGTTATTTCTGTTTTGTAAGCACTATGAAAGCCATTTCTGTCCTACTTATGTTTAACATCATCCATTAAGTATTATTAGTGTATAAGCAGTAAAACTAATATAGCTGGAAGAAGAAAATTACACATGAGATAATGGTTTATGATAATTAATCATATGTAGTAACTTTGTTAGTCTACAGTGCCCAGTTATTTAGCCAAATATCCATGTAGAGCTTTTTAGTAGAGAAATCATTTATATGTGTAATTTAAGGTTTTAGACATTGAGTAAAGCAGTTGCTATACATAATAAAGTTAGGTCTCATGTAATCAACTGAAGGCCTTAACATCAAAGACAGATGCCCCCACACACAGATTATTGATTTTATTTAAAAATAAACACTGAAATTTTTCTTGAAGTTCCTGCCTCCAGGTTTTGGATCAAATACTGAAATTGTTAATCCATTCCTGAATTCTAGATTGCTAACTGTTCACAGATTTTTGGACAAGTCAATCCCCACACTTTTACTCATTTAAGGATAAAATCCATAAAGTTTTGATACAGAGAGAAGTCTCTTTGTAGTTATGATTATATTTTTAGACACAATGTTGCAAATAGATGTATCTACTTTATAGTGGTGATGTTTGGGAGACTCGACAAACAGCAGGATTTTTAGAAGCCATACCCTGAGTAAAAAAGGCAATGGATCTCCCTCCTTTTGCTCCTCATCAGGACCTTGGGAGCTCAATCCGGTGCTTCTATGTGGGGCTCTGTCATTTTCTCCATCCAATGCCAGGTGAAGGTTCTATGGTGATATGCAAGATATTCATGAGTATGGCAATAGGTTCTGGACATTTCTGGCACCCTCTCCTCAGCTGCCCAAGGAACTAGCTGGGGGCGTCTTCCTGGACACCTGGGGATCCCTCTAGAGTCAAGTCTCTGCCAACCCTAGAATGGCTCCCTTAATTAAGATATATAATTCCTTGTTCCCATATCCACCCTTCCTATATCCCAACCATCCTATTCCCCCAAACTCTTCCCATCCTCCACTTCACACTTTTCTCTCCCCATCTCCCCATCCCCCCATCCCACCCCATCCCCAAGTTCCCGTGAGGTGTGCGTTTACCCATTGAGACAGTGGGACAGATCTAACGGGAGACCACCAAGTCCAGTTGGAATGGGACGGATGGAACAGGGGACCAAACTGAACTCTCTGAATGTGGCTGACGGTGGAGGAGAACTGAGAAACCAAGGACAACGGCGATGAGCATGAACTCTACAGCATGGACAGGCTCACTGTGAGCCTTGTCAGTTTGGTTGCTTACCTTCCTGGACTTAGGGGGAGCTGGGGGGACCTTGGACTTAACATAGTAAAGGGAACCCTGATGGCTCTTTGGCTTGGAGAGGGGCGGAGTGGGGGTATGGGTGGAAGAGGGAGGGGAGGGAAGGGGGAGGAGGAGGGAGGGAGATGGAAATTTTTAATAAAAAATGAGAAAAAAAGGCAATGGATACTCTGTAACAAACAGAAGCAGATCCACTTGGCAGGACAATATCTACATTGCTATTACAGTGATGCAATAAATGGACAATAGTACCTGCCATATTAGGGAACTTATATTACTAAACTGTAGTACTTATATTACTAAACAGTAGTGGTTCATATTGTGTGAACAGAGCAAAACTGCAATGAGAACCTAGATCAAGAATAGGGAAAATTTTACAAACAAATTTTAAAGTTAAACATATCAAATATAGGATTATTACAGATGTAATAGAAATATAATAATTGTCAAAAAGGAAGCTATGGTATCAAACCCTCAGTTATAATAAAGGCCATGCCACTGTCATCAAGTTTGAGTTGAGAGAATGCAGTGGAAATGTGTAAGGGGAGTACTGTTCATTAGTAACCAGATGAGAAAAAGAGTAGCCACACTATTACTTGTCCTAATTGATAACTAAGGACTCTTCCATATGTTTGTTCTTGGTATCTGAGCTGCCAGGGGAGCAGGGACATTATCAAACACCAGATGGAATACTGGTTCATTTATATAGAACAGAAATGGAGCAAAGTTAGTTTCAGGCATATCAGTGGCTCTTCTTAGGCTACGGTACTCAAGGAAGCTAGGCAGAGCAGTTTGCTTGCATTCACTCCTCATTTACACCCAGTTTATAGGACATCTGAATGTCTTAGAGTGTGAGATGCTAGAATGCCACCAGGACACTACTGAGGACTATAAGCCCGCAAGCTTATGCAGGATAAACTCATGTTCACTATGTCTGTTTTTCAGTTTCAATTTACTATCAGTTACATGAGATGATGGCTTTAAATAGAGACAAAATGTATCTTGTCCTATAGTCTGGCACTTCAGTGGACAGCAAGCCATATATGGAAGGAGCACGCTGAGAGATAACTGCTCACATCATGAGTAAGATATGAAGAAAGTATAAGAGCATGCGGTTCTGTAATCCATCATGTATGTATAACTGCAGAGAACTGCCATGTGTTCCACTAGATACCAAATTAAAAAATAAATACATTCACTTAATGTTTGGACCTCTGGGGACACACACCACAACTACAGAAAAATTAAACAGACAGTGTCACTCATGTAAGATTAGTTCCTTTCCAGGCTGTATGTCTTCCGTGTCTGTTGATAAGGAATTGTTTCCTCCTCGGTGTCCATTCTTATGTGTCAAGTTCAGTGTCAATAAAAGCACTCAAAGAGGTGGTTGTTTAGCAAAACTTGTTATCTGGGTAGTTACTGTTGACGAAGCAGAGGGTGAAAGGCTCTGCAATGAGGACAAACTATGTTCTGTTTGGTTTTATTTTGTCATCTTTGCTTCTTTGAAACATATAGCATATATTCTGGCATATGAAAAATGCTTCCGGTCAAATAAATGCAACACATAAGAAAATCAGAAAAACATATAGTTACCCTCCTGGTTATTGGAAGTAGACAAGATTGCCGAACAAAAAATGGGAACATGGGGGTGGGGTGGGATGGGGGGATGGAGGGATGGGGAGAGAAAAGGGTGAAGTGGAGGATGGGAAGAGCTTGGGGGAATAGGATGGTTGGGGTATAGGAAGGGTGGATATGGGAATAAGGAATTATATATCTTAGTTAAGGGAGCCATTCTAGGGTTGGCAGAGACTTGACTCTAGAGGGGTTCCCACGTGTCCAGGAAGACGACCCCAGCTAGTTCCTAGGGCAGCTGAGGAGAGGGTGCCAGAAATGTCCAGATCCTATTGTCATACTCATGAATATCTTGCATATCACCATAGAACCTTCACCTGGCATTGGATGGAGAAAATGACAGAGCCCCACATAGGAGCACCAGACTGAGCTCTCAAGGTCCTGATGAGGAGCAAAAGGAGGGAGATCAAGAGCAAGGAAGCCAGGACCGAGAGGAGTGCTTTTACCCATTGAGACGGTGGAACAGATCTAACGGGAGACCACCAAGTCCAGTTGGAATGGGACTGATGGAACAGGGGACCAAACCGGACTCTCTGAATGTGGCTGACGGTGGAGGAGGACTAAGAAACCAAGGACAATGGCAATGAACATGAACTCTACAGCATGGACGGGCTCACTGTGAGCCTTGTCAGTTTGGTTGCTCACCTTCCTGGACTTAGGGGGAGCTGGGAGGACCTTGGACTTAACATAGTGAATGGAACCCTGATGGTTCTTTGTCTTTGGAGAGGGGTGGAGTGGGGGTATGGGTGGAAGGGAGGGGAGGGAAGGGGGAGGAGATGGAAATCTTGAATAAAAAAACGAGAAAAAAAAAAAGAAAGAAATATGTAAAGCCGGGCGGTGGTGGTGCACACTTTTAATCCCAGCACTAGGGAGGCAGAGGCAAAGGAAAGTGGATCTCTGTGAGTTCGAGGCCAACCTGGTCTACGAGAGCTAGTTCCAGGACAGGCTCCAAAGTTACAGAAAAACCAAAAAAAAAAAAAAAAAAAAAAAAAGAAAGAAAGAAAGAAAGAAATATGTAATTTTAGTCAACTTTTAAAAACCATTTTTGAATTTGGCTGAAATGTAATTGCACATGTTGTATGTACTTTTTCCTACTTTTGATTTTTATGAAAATGATTTATTTTTATTGCTGAATGTGATGTCGACAATTAAAATGAATTAATATTTAGTTTTACGTACATGAAATACATCTATGTTTTTATAATAATATAAGTAGTTGTAGCTAACATATTTTATGCTTACCATATGTCTGTGCTCTATTTTAAATTATAATAATATACTATCCATAATAAAAAAAAGAAAATCAATAAAAATGATTTCAGTGGAAGGATAGTTCAGTAACTCTTCAGATGCCGAATTCATGCATATTAATTCAATAAATATTTGTTAATCAAACAGTCCAGGTATTAGATAAAGCATCATATAAGGTTTTACAATTAAGCTATGATCAGAAGCAATGTGATCTGTGCTCTAAATGAGCACAATTTCAGAGAACAATGAGAATGAGAAATGAAAATTTTCAGGACATCAGAAATATCATGTATTTTGTTCAGTCTCACTTAAGTAATGAACTCCAAGTGTGCCAAGGGAAAATGGCTAGAGACACAGTGGTAAATTTGCTCATCTGTAGTTTGTACTATTAATCTGAATAGCACACTTTCAGAGAGTTTATTCTCTAATACAACCCATCGTGGCTTTTCGGGTAGAACTGGAGTGGTCAGGAATCTTTCACTTTTGATGTCTTACTACGGTCAGAATTAAGACAGGCTCATTTTACTTGGTAACATCGTTCATAAATCTATTACCTGTGAAGGCATAAATCACAAACAATCCCACACGAGTTTGGAATTGTGATTAATAGAATGGTTATTTATTTAAAGGGGAAAAACTTACAGATCACCATCCCAGACAACAGCCCTCTGCGCAATCAGGAAGGGAGCCTAGTCGTCAGAAGCGGAGCCGGAAGCCAGAGAGCAAGCGGAGGGAAGTGGCCGCATTTTAAAAAAGAGAGACCACGCCCCAATGGGCTGGTATCTCAGCAGCTATTGGCTGAAGGAGCAGAAGTAGCTCCCGCAACATATCTGTGGCAAACATGGTGCCTGAACATAATCTTCGCCTACCAAAAGATAAATTAATCCTCTTTTTCTCTGAGTGTGGCAGATATTTCACACATAAAAGCAGTACATTTGCCATCTTCAATGTGTCATACTTTTGTTAGCTGAGTTCTATTGCTTAGAGTTTGGTTCTGATGTCCACCTTGGACTTGTATGAATACTTTACACTGTTCTATTTTTTTCACACTTTTTAAAAGTACACATACATTACATTTAACTATATTTGAATTGTGACAGTTATTGAGGCTTGAAAAATAAATGCCTAACTAAGCAAGACAGTAAAGATTCTGTAGTGTTTCAGCATACACGCTGCCTTTATACTGCAACTTGTATGAAGATAACAAAATAAGATCACAAGTAGAATTATCATTCCTCTCCAATCAATTTACTGAACACATTTCTACTTTTAGTTTTGCTCTAACATGAGTAAGTAAGAACCTCCAAACCTTAGGTCTCATACCATTCTATGAACAGAAAAAGAATCTGAGGTGACCAAATTTATTCTAAATGTCAAACAAGGCATACTCTTGCTGGAAAAGAGGGACCAACATTGCAGCAGATGATAGCTAAATCAACAATCAGACACCGTCAAACTCTTCCACTTGCTCATCTAGCAATTGGGATATGTCCTTTGATTAATAGAACTGTTAAACTGTGTTTTCAGGCACAAGATAGTGCAATATATTTTAATTTCAAACAATTATTATAAAGTTCATATATGAAAAATAAATGTACTGTAATCATAAGATAAAATCTAAAAGCAACATTTCTGATATCTCTTGTATTAAAATGACAAATTCAAGCTGTCATTGAAAATAAAGATAACTTAAAATTATTAGGAAAAATGTTGAACTTTTATGAAGAACATAAGAAGGATTGAACCTTGGTTATTCGTAGATCATGACTAAAATAGTAGAATTAAATTCATGAGGCTGGGTGGTGGTGGTACACATCTTTAAACCCAGCACTCAGGAGACAGAGACAGGTAGATCTCTGAGTTTGATGGATTTTCAGGACAGGGATATACAGAGAAACCCTGTTTAGAAAAACAAAAAGAAAAAAATTCAATTTCCCCTATAAATATTGAAATAATTGGAAAAACAATTACGCATTATGCACAAAATAGACAACTCTTAGAGAGAAATTGATCAACCTGTTCAAATACACAATGAAGACTGTAAAACAAGATCAAAGGTGAGAGAGACTAAAACTGAAAAGCCATGTCATGTGCATGGCCTTGAAAATCAGTGTTTGTTGAGTAGTAGAGGAACCTCAGTAATTTCCAGAAATTACACTCACATGATCTGACGAATTAATTCCAAAATAAGTATTGAATACCAGAAATTTCGAAAAGTCAAGTGAATTCTGGGAAAAGGTTGAGCAGGATTCAAGGACTTTTGACTATCAGAATTTAGAAGTGCCAAAAAATTATACTAATAGAGATTGTGAAATAACTTCAAGCATATATATTTAGACCAGTTGAAGAAAAAAAGCATTGAAAAATGATAATGTAATTTGTAAAAATTATTAACATGTTTAAAAATAAAAAATAAATTATAACATAGAAAAATACATTTATGGGTTTTGAAAAGGCAAACTTCTCTTACACAAGACCAAGTATAGAGAGCAGCTCAATTTATTAAAATAAAAGAACAAGAGGATTCATGAATGAACAAATCTTCTGTTGCAAAATATTTTATGAAGAAATAAATGGTAAACACAGAGTACCAGAATATTAAATGCATAATCCCAAACAAGAAAAACACAATATAAAAATCTGAAACAAAGGCACCACAAAATGAATAATTAAAATAACTTAAAATTTATACCCACAATTATGAAGGAGAATTGTTTTAAAAGTGTCATCATTATTTACCCAAAATTTTGATTTTAAGTCGAAGTGGCATAGCATTCAATATCAATTAGAATTCTAAAAGTTGTGAGTAATGTCATATCACATGTCACTGGAGAGCCTCAGTAATGATGAGAATGAAAACTAAGTCTAACAATTGCAAAAAATATATCAGCTTGTTGTTACACAGTAAGACACATACTTAGAATACAGTCATTTTTCCTCTTGAATATTTATAAAAGAGATTTTAATACATAAATTTGTAAGTCCCAGTTCCATCCCTAGTAGGGAATGCCTCTAACCTGGATGTCATCTACATCTGCTTAACAGCTGGAAATAAAAGAGCAGTGTGAAACAAAGGATAGAACGCTCTGTAAGTCAATGCTGGAATAACACAACATGGAGGAATATCAAAACAGTTAGCTATAGAGAACTTTAGAACATGAGATTTAAGACTATGACATATTAGAAAGTCAGAAGGTGCGTTTGCTTTTACCAGGGTGTTGGTCAGGAAGATGATTCAAGGGCGATTTATACTTCAAAATGCCAATATATTTAATAGTGTCTAAATTATATTTTAATCAATATTTATGTTTAAAAATTGGCCAATTTATACTTGGATTGCATGGTTGAAAAGTGTTTCCTCTCCATAACATGAGAGAAAAAGTTATAATGGAACACACATACACATTCTCTCTCTCTCTTTCTCTCTCTCTCTCTCTCTCTCTCTCTCTGTCTCTGTCTCTCTCTTTCTCTCTCTCTCTCTCTCTCTCTCTCTCTCTCTCTCTCTCACACACACACACACACACACATGACACTATCTAAATTGCTTAGAAGACGGTGTCTAAATTTTCCTTAGTGGAATTAGAAACTAATGCAAGATCATGCAATAATATTTTAAAGAAAAAAAAAAGAGGCTTGGCTGACGGTTGGTCACAGCTGAAATTTTGAGAAAATGAGAATGGATCAATGTCTCCGACTGTGGTTCTTTTCTCAGCACGAGAAAGAAGTTGTTCTCTTCCGGTTGCCATGTATCACAAAGTGACCATATTTAATGAAGCCTGAAAATGTTTATTATGTCTCTGTGTGGCATCATAAATGGGTTATTTGCTAATCATTATTTTATTTCTTCTCATTATAAAACACCAAGTTTTTCATGTTTTCACAGAAAATGGCCATTTTCACTTTTAAGAATATATTAATCCAAGGGAAATTATTTTGGTAGACTTAAAGAAAACCTAGGACTAACGTTGTCATTGATGTTTCTCAGAAATATCTCAGATAATAAAAAAATTCTCTGGTTTACAAAACACTGTGACAAAAAATAGTTAAGAGATATTCTTGATATTTTGAAGAAAAAAAATCAAGACAAACCACTTGAACTTTACCAGAATGGTTAGTTAATTTTTTATTCATAGTAGTAACTTTAATTTATCAGAAATACTTCACTACTTTATTAAATAAAATGTTTTATATCTTCAGTCAGAATATTCTGAATAAATTAAAATATTATGACCATAAACTTCAACTGATTAACCTATTTAATTGAATGATAAATATCAAGGTTTAGAAAATGAGGATGGATTTGGGTATTGGGGAAAGTTATTTCTTCTATCTTCAAGAGAAAATAAGTCTTTAAGACACTAGAACAATTTAAGGCTTCACGTCAGCTTTGACAGTATATCTTACTAAAAGCCGTCAGCACATGATCAAAGAAAATTCAGGGTCCCAGAGTACTTTCTCAATTCAATCAAAGGCGGTAGATTTCTGTACTATAAACTGAGGAAGTGTAATACCATGGTATGTAATAAACTACCAGATCATAAAATAGCCCAGATGGCAATCAGCCCAGGGTAGGGACAGTCTATAAGGCACATTGATTTTTAAGGTTTTGAACGTGGACTAGGGAAGGTGCCGTCACTAGTTTTCATTCTCTTCCAGATAAGGTGTGCCTCTGGTTGCCAGTTCTGTTGCTGTGTGTCACTCCTTCTTATCATGCTTTTAGACACCAGTCGCCTTCTGAGCCTACCCCCCCCCCATGTTATGTCAAGCAAAATGACAGAGCTGATGTAGCAAATCTAAGGAGGCCATGCTGACCCGAGCAGTCAGCGCTTGTCGTCCATCTTAGCCCAAATTTGTTAGCATGCTGAAAAATGAAAACAAAGAAGGTATTTTTATTTATTACTAGTCCCTTTAAATAACCCATTTGTTTCAAAAAAATAGGCAACTAGTGAATGCTCTATCAGGGGTCACATTCATAATCAAAATAAAGGGGCAATCTTTTGAAGCATGTTTTTAATTACACATCTATTCCTAATCTGCATGTGCATGCTCTTTCTAAAAATATTTAACCCATTTAGGTGAAATAATTTTAGTATGAACTAATGGGTAGATAACAAAATACACTAAAATGGCATGAGTTCTCAATTTAAATGATATGAAAATTTGCATCTTGGAGTACATTTTTATATATCATCTATCATCCATCTATCTGTCTGTCTATCTATCTATCTATCTATCTATCTATCTGTCTATCTATATCTATTTCTTTTATTGATTTTTATTGAGGTCTATAATTTTCTCTGCTTTTCTCCCTGCCCCCTCTTCAACCCTCTCCCAAGGCCCCCATTCTCTCAATTTACTCAAAGATCTTGTTTTTTTTTCTACTTCCCATGTAGATTAGATCCATGTATGTCTCTCTTAGGGTCCTCGTTGTTGTCTAGGTTCTCAGGGATTGTGATTTGTGGGTTGGTTTTCTTTGCTTTATGTTTTAAAACCTCTTATGAGTGAGTGCATGTGATAACTGGCTTTCGGTTACCCCACTCAAAATGATGTTTTCTAGCTCCATCCATTTGCCTGCAAAATTCAAGATGTCATTATCCTTTTTCTGCTGTGTGGTACTCTATTGTATGAATGCACCACAATGTTCTTATCTATTTTTTGGTCAAGGGGCATTTAGGTTGTTTCCACGTTCTGGCTATAACAAACAATGCTGTTATGAACATAGCTGAGCACATGCCCTATCATTATATATTATTAGAAGAAGAAATTCAAGGTTTGCTTCAAAGCAAGGTCTATTGTCTTCTTAAGGAGGTGACTAAGACTCTCCCTCACCACATTATGGTTGTTTCTAAGAGACATTCATTCAGGTGAATTTCAGCCAAGCTCACCTGGCCAAGAGTAACAATAGCAATTTCTTGTTTTCTTATATGTTTATTATTAGTGCCTTTAATTTTTTAATTCACTGCTATCTTCACTGCTCTGTTTAAAACCAGATTCAGGAACTTCTGTGTTATTTGTTGACTTTCTAAATTAGACAAATTATTAGTTAATGTTTCACTCATAACTGCATAGATGTTTCAACAGAAGTACAAGGAATAAATCACTATAAAATGTTGCTCTAAGCCGGGCGGTGGTGGCGCACGCCTTTAATCCCAGCACTCGGGAGGCAGAGGCAGGCGGATCTCTGTGAGTTCGAGACCAGCCTGGTCTACAAGAGCTAGTTCCAGGACAGGCTCCAAAGCCGCAGAGAAACCCTGTCTCAAAAAACCAAAAAAAAAAAAAAAAAAAAAAAAAAAAAAAAAAAAAAAATGAAAATGTTGCTCTAACATTGCAAGCATCATTTATGCATAAATATATAATATATAAGATATAAGATATATGGATATGCAGATGATTTCTCTAATTTAATAATTTATAATATATGCCTATCACCTAACATAATAAACCAATACTTTTCCTCTGTACAATGCCATTCAACTATGAACTTTTCTTTTCCTCGTCTATCCTAAATAATTTTATTAATTAATTAATACAATTAACACTCTAATTAATATATAGTGTCCCAAACTAATAGATTTACTCTACAAACATCTCAACATATAGATCACCATTTCCAAACCATTACATACAATAGCAGTGACAGAGATTGTGGTAATTGTTTAACTCCAGGAAAAAGCTAAGTAGCCCCTATGAAAGATTAGAATCTCAAGACCCTTGATACTCAAGAAAGGGATTTTTCTTTGAATGCAACTCACCAGACATTTTACAGTTGATTCTTTGTTATGATGTCCATCTATTTTGTAGTCCCTATTTAGTTCTTTTTCTCTTCAGTCCTTCCAAGTTATCCAAGAATATTTTTGATGATATCTGCCTTATTTTGCGAAAGTTAGGAATTTCCTGGAAGATGGAGTTAAACTCTTCGGCCTTAATTCATCTTTAAGAGGGCTTTGCTATAAAAGGAAGACCTGTATGTCCAGAAGGCACATGTTTCATTTCCCTTTTTCCTCTTTGTCTTTGGTATCATAAATACCATATTCTCCTATAAGACAACTCATAGGAGAGTGTATGTGGACAGAGATACTTGTTTTTAAGGAGATCTTCAGTTTAAACTTTCTTAGAAGTTTAACTATTTCCTCATTGCTCAGAATCTAACATACATTCCCTCTTATTACTTAGTCATGAACTCATGAAATATTCATGTCTGGACTGCAATAAAAGTTTACAACTTTGTTTTCATCTTCATCTTCACTTCTCAAATGAGTCACATGCAAAGCAAAAACTAGTATAATTTCTTTAGTCATCTTGATTGTTTTGTTATGGCAAGAGGGACCTCTTTCAACCTTCCACAATTTGAGAAGCAATTAGAATCAGCTTTTAGAATTTTGCATCATCAATGATGTTCAACTAACAGCTGCATCCTTTGGAATATCTATAATCACATGACCCTCTAAGAATGATCTCACCAATTCTTCTCTCAATAAAATACTGCAGCTCCCAAATTCAGTGTTTTATACAGGAACACATATAAGGATTTTTTTCAATAGGCTTAAATATATTAGAACTGTAAATGTAAGGTTCTAATACTGATTAAATTTGATCAATGTATTTTAAACCAAATATTTAAAAAGTTACCAAACTCATATTATTATAATATAGTCCTAAGAAAAAAATGTTGTATAAACAAGTAAATGAAACCAAGAATAATAGTGTGAGAAGATATTTGCTAGTTATACTAAGAAAGTATGCCATGTAGAACACTTGGTCAATATAGCTCTTTTTCGAGAAAGAGTATACAACTGTATCTAACATTTCACATGCTTGAACAATCTAAGGCAATCAAGATGTTTCATTAATCAATTTTAAACAGAGCATACCTGAAAAATACTGTACAAAAATCAGACTTATACTGTGCAAATGATCAATTCCATCTATATTACTTTGATCTTCAGTCATTCTGTTCCAGCTGTAACAGAATTTCCTTCTATATTTCATATAGTCTGATGGTGTAATGACCCTGGGATACTAGCATATTTTATTTGTCTCAATGCTTTGTCTAGAAACTGAATATGACTATACTTCAACTTATCACATCAAGTCATTAAGTACATGCCATTATCCAGTGAAGATATTGTGTTATGACCTTAGTTGTTTTATTATTTCTTCATTGTATTGTTTCTCTAGAGAACTTTCTACTCTCTGCTGTTATCATAGTTACAATTGTATTTTATTTATATGCCATCTTACTGCACCCCTTTGCACCACCCTTTTACGCTGTGCTATTAATCTTGACCCTATATAGAAAAAGTCAACACCGGATTACTTGTTACTTTCACTGCTACAGTCTCCGGACTAAAACAATGTTTGCCAGACAAGCAAATAGGTTAGAGAATGATAACTGAAAGGTGGAAACAGGAAAAACAACAACAAAAGCCCAGGAAGTTAAAGGAAGGAAGAAGGATAGGGGAAGTAAGGAAAGGCAGAATAGAGGAAGAGAAAAGAAAGAAAAGCAAGAGAAGAGAAAGGAAGGGAAAGAGCACAGGTCTGGAGTTATATTAATCAGACTTAAAACCTTAGGTCTTTGCCTGATGCAGATTTTTAAAACTATATAGAATATGAACATTAATTCCAAAATATCTGATTTGAAATGTTTTTTGCATTTTGTTTCATAAAATTGCTACAATGTTTAATGTAGTTAAAGCTTGTAACTACAGAAAATTGAGACTTGAGCTATTAATTAATGTTTTACTATATAGTCTTATGCTCTCCATACAATAATGAAGGGTATTCACATGTGTTTCATGACTACAGAATACAAACACCTGTGGTGGTGAAAGGATGAATAACAGACCGATGTGACATGGCAGAATGACCAGAAATAGTCAAAACCCACCGCTAGCTGACCTTTGACAAAGGAGCAAGGGATGAACAATGAGGAATAGGCAATCTACTCAACAAATGGCCTGGCTTACTAGGACATTAACATGGACAAGATAAATATACTTCATTTGGACACAGAATGTACACCTCCAGAATAATTACCTTGAAGTTACATTAATACCTAAGTGAACAATCTCAAAATGAAGAACTTGAAGATGGCACAGCAGAAATTGTAAATGACAGGGGCTGGAGAGATGGCTCAGCAGTTAAGAGCACTGGCTGCTCTTCCAGAGGTCCTGAGTTCAATTCCCAGCAACCACATGGTGGCTCACAACCATCTGTAATGAGATCTGGTGCCTTCTTCTGGCATGTGGGCATACATGGAGGCAGAATGTTGTATACATAATAAATCAATAAATAAATTTTTAAAAAATGTAAATGACAATATGTAGGAGGATATTTTTAGGTATAGTACCAAAATAACAGTGAATGAAACAACTTATAAACTATATTTTCTAAAATCATTTGTTTAAAATGATTTTGTGCATTATACAATCTTGAAAATGAAAGGACCACTCACAGTTTGAAGTCATATCTGATAATAACAACTATTTAATATATGGAAAAAATTCTTATAATCTCAACATTATGAAATTAAGCAGTCTGATTTTATAAACTTGCCAAAAGCTGAACACAGAGCAAGGATGATAAAGAGAAGGAAATGAGTATATGAAAATACGTTCTATTCCATGGGTCATGAGGAAAATGCAAATTTTAGAAAGTGAAATATTATGTCGCAAATGCAACTACTGTACCATGATCTGAGCAGTGACAATATCAATTGACAAATGAAATCATACAAGGGAAGGACAACAAGGCCTAAACTTTACACAAAGATTTATAGACAGTAAGGGATGGTGATAGTGGAAGGTGAGGTATCTTACCCAGGAGGAGCATAGCAATTGATTATTCAACACCAAATCATCAGTCATGAAACATGCAAAAAAGAAGCATCATACAGACAGAGCAGGTTGTATAAACATACACAAGTAGAAGTGTGCATGTAATTTTGCTATACTTATGAATTATATATTATGTACACATATATCCCTGTATATGAAATCACTATTAATGAAAAAAAGCCATAAAGAGAACAAAGTTGATTAATGGGAAATTTAGAGAGAAGAACTAGAAAAGCAGAAATTTTATAATTCTATCATAGTTCCAAAAAAGGGAAGATTTTTCTTTTTTCTTTTTATTTATTCCTCTCCCATATAATACATGCCTAATGCAGCCTCCCCTCCTGCCAGTCCTTCCAGTTCAGCCTTCTACTTCCTCTTTCCCCAGATTCAATGCTCCTTTATTTCCCTTCAGAAAAGAACATCCCACCCCCAGTAATATCAAACTAACAAGGCATACATAACAAGATGAAATAAGATTGGCACAAATCCTTATATCAAGGCTGGACAAAGCAACCCAGTAGGAGAAAAAGGATCCCAAGAGCAGGCAAAAAGTAAGAGACATTCTTATTCCTTTCCTAATGTTTGGAGTCCGAAAACCCCAAGCTAAATAACCCCAGTATGTGTTCAGATGACCTACTGCAGACCCATGCAAGGTCCATGATTGCTATTTCAGTCTCTGTGAGATCCTATGAGCCCTGCTTAGTTGATTATATGGTCTTAAATAAACCCTGTGGCCACTATAATCCTCCCTTCCCTTCTTCTTTGGGGTTCCTTAAGCTTCTCCTGATATTTAGCCCTGGGTCTCTGCATCTCTTCCCATCAGCTGCCAGAGGAAGCCTCTCTGATGATGGCTGGGCTGGGCACTGAACTATGAATATAGCAAATATCATAGGAATCATATATTGCTATTATTATTATTATTATTATTATTATTATTATTATTATTTACTATTACTGTCATTTGTGTTTGGATATAACCTTTGTTTCTCGACTATCCAGCTTCTGCTTTCTTGTCATCCAGCATGAACTCTTTCTAGTGGCTTGGGCTTCTATTTAAACCAGTCATTGGTTGGCCTCTCCCACAATCTCTGAGCCATCATTGTCCCAGAACAACTTGCAGGCAGGGCAGATGATGGGTTAAAAGTTTTGTGGCTGAATTGGTGTCCCAGTCCCACCAATTGAAGCCTTTCCTGGTTACAGAAAATAACTGGTTCAGACTTCATAGCTCCCATTAGGAGTCCTCGTGAAAGAAATAATTTTAATAAGAAAGATGAATTATTTAATAAATTCAGAATAGTTATCAGAATCAAGAGTTTTATAACTTCCAAATGCCCATTCCTTATAAACTATTTTTCAGTAACCAGATCTCACCACCTAAAAGGCTTCAGAATCAACAAGTACCATAAGTTGGGTTTCAGAGGTTCAGTGTAGCAAACTATGAACATTTCAAATTGAAAGCAAAAACAAGTGAACGCATTTCATGCTAGGTGATTCTATAGAGAGAAAGATAGAAGGGGATTGAGAAGCCAAGAGGGAGGTAAGAATGAAAAGAGGGAAGGAGAGAGAGACAGAGACAGAATTAAAATACACAGAGTGACAATATTTAATGAACATTTCTTAACTTTTCAGAGAAGACTTTCTTTATCTATGACTATATGCACCTATGAACAATATGGCAATCAGAAGAGAGACCAAATATGCCAAAATTAGTATTATCTTTCTAGATTTCTCTTTAGACAGTATTTTGTTTTGACAGCACACCATTTAAGGGTTAGCTGAAAACCTTTGAAAAATGACATTTAATATTTACATGAATACAAACAAATTTTTAATATTTAGTTATTGCTTAGAATACAAATAAATAATTTAGAATCAGACTTTGTTTTCTGGAAGATTCATTTCTGAACTTATTTATGATTTAATTTTAATTTCTATTACATTTATGTTATATTAATCTTTGATATATATATATCAATATCTATATTCAATTTCTGTAAATACTGAATTTTTACATTCTTTATGCAACTAAAAAGGTAAAGATTTTGACTATATATTTCTTGTATTTGGAGCACCAAATGAATATTTCAAGAAATATTTGACATAATATTAGTGTAATTTAGTAATTTATCAAGTGCTGCAATGTTTAGTTCAGTAGAATTTACCAATTAATCCTTATTTTTCATATATTATTACTAGTTGTAAAGGCATTACATAATTTAATTTTTACAGGCTTTATGAGTAAGTGTCAGAACTGCCACTCACTTGCATAGAAAGTCATAGAATCTATAAATTCTTGTGGAATTTAAAATTAGTTTTAAAATATGCAACAATAACCTATTCTAAAGCAAAATGGATTTTGAGGATTGTATCATTATAAAATATTATAATTAGGAAACGTGATATAATTTTCTCAGATTTTAGTTTTCAAATGATATTTGTGTTAAGAGGAAAACTTGTAAGGAAGATGATGAAATCATAAATGATCTATAGCTAATATCAAAATATACACAAATCATTTTAAGTATAAGATAAAAGTAAAAATTAGGGATAATGTTCTAAGAATTTGGTACCCAAGACACAAATGTGTGTTATTATATCTTGGAAGTGTCCCTAGATCTTTTCATATAGAGTTCTGTGACTCAAACATAGGCAAATTCCTGATGTAAGAATGTTAAATCATTATAAATATTTTATTTTTCCCTATAATCTCAGAAGTCTGTGGTAACAGAATTTTCAATAGGAAACATTGATTTATAACAGGTCCCAAAGTTTTTGTCTAAAGAACTTTGCTTTTCTCTGTGCCATTAATACTGGGCATATTTTTACAGACGTTGAAACAGTCCAGTCATTAAATGCAATTGCGATTTAGAAAAGAAAATAATTCTTATTCTGAAAGGAGGAACCTATCATAGGAATTAGTAATTGATGATAGGAGCTCAGGTGGAGGAGAGGCATTCCAGGAAACAGCTCAGAACGCCTAATGTGACTGAGAGTCTCTTGGTGGGGAAGAAACTCTCAAGATGTTTGTTTCCCAGAGAATGTTCACTCTTTCTGAAGTTCTTGACAATCAGAAGAGAAGACTTAATTTCATACTAAATTCTGTTTCCTCTGTATAAATTTGAGATGGAATTTTATCTTGGTTATAAGAAAGAAGTCCTGTTTTACCATATTTTAGTAAGGATAACTGACGATCTTTGTACACTGCATATTGAAACAAGTGTCTACTGCACAGGTTTTGTCGTAACCATTGTATTACACATGTAATTTCACAGGTCTATCAATGTGATTCTCACTTTGGTTCCAAAATCAGCTCATTCATACTGTGCTAATCATTAATAAGTAAAATTTCCAAAGTTATTAATCCAAATCTATCTACTTGATCATCTTCAAAATTGTCTAGAAATAATTATGACTTTTACCTGCCTAGTCATCAAAAACAAGCCAAAGTAAATACCAAGGATGTACTCTTAAACAGGTTAATTTAAATGGCAATCATTAATAGTATTATGATATTGACAGTTTTAATTCCTTAAAAGGTATATATTGCTTAATATCTTTGTTATGCATAATCATATTATATAGGATTTGTGAGATACAGATTTCTTCTTTGTCATATATAAACATTCATATTATTTTGTATGTGGATCAAGTATTTAAGAAATTTGGAAAAACATGTAAATAATGCTAATGCAAATAATTAGCTTACTTTGGATTTTCTTCATAAATAAGTATATCATCTCTAAAATATTATACATTTTATTTGTCAAGCTAATATTTTATATCAATAATTATGATTTTGTTGTAATATGCCACTTATTAAGATATAATTTTCCATTTAGTTCTTTCTTTGGAAAGGACTTTAAATGAATATTAAATTTTGTTGTTTTGGAAAAATATATCATTTTCTTTTTCAATTTATTATAAGTGAATTAAACTGTAATCTAAGACAAAGAAAACTTCTTTCTAGAATAAATTTCACTTATCATATTTTAATTATTTTCTAATCATATTTACTATAATTTAAAAGCTTTAAATTCATGATTTTGAGTTAGAAATATTTTTGTAAGATGTTCGTGGATGAATAAGAACATTGATTTTTTTCAGTAGATAGAATAGGTGATTGCATTTGAGTGTTTCTTTTAAAATATAAGTTTCATTAGCCAGAAAAAAAATAATAACAAAATAAACAAAAACAGAAGGAAAGGAGCCAAGGAAAACCATGAGAAACACATAATCACAGAAACGCATATACACAGAAGCACATGTGTTCACACACTAAGAATCTCATAAAAACCCCAAACTGGGACCTTTAAAGTTAAAAAAAAAAAAGAAAGAGGGGAAGGAAGGAAGGAAGGAAGGAAAGAAGGAAGGAAGGAAGGAAGGAAGTTAAAACAAAACTGCCCCAGGCTTGCTTCAGTTTTGTCTTGCTTTAGTGATTCCATTTCTCTTTCATATCTTGCACTGTGTCCTTTATTTCCCTGCATGGTTTGTATTTTCACAGACTTCATGACTGTTTATTTCATTTCTTCTTCAAGGGATTCTAGCATGCTTATAACATCTATTTTTGAAACCCTTTTCTTTTTCTTCAGCTCTATTGCATTAGGGCCTACTGTTATAGGTTACTGGAGACTTGTTGTCTTGGCTGATGTTGATGGTGTTTTTATACTGGCATCTAGGCTTCTGCATTTGGGGTGGTTATAATCCTAGATGCTGATATCTGGTTGACTTGTTTGGGTGGGTGTTCCATTTCTTGGTTTCTGTTGTGATTTCTGGTTCTTAGGAAAGTGTGGTGGCTATGTGTGGTCTGGGAGGGAGTGCTTCTGAGTCCTGCTATTTCAGGTCACTAAAGGATCCAGGTAGAAACTGTTTCTAGGTATTAGGAACTGACACTTTGGAATGAGAATGGTTTAGACGAGACGGGCAGGTTGGGGGAGGTAGAGGTCAATGGTGATGGTTAGCTAATAGGGTCCACAGCAGAAAGGAAAGCTTGGTATGCTGTCAGGATCTGTGCAGAAACATGGGGATGAGGGCAGTGAGGAAAGAAAGGCCATGAAATTTTGTCTGCTAAAAGCTAGGGACATGACTAAGGAATTGGATTTATGGGTGGTGGCAAAAATAGCCTACCCTATTCTCTGGCCTGCCAGCAGGGTTTCCAGGGAGTACTTCTTGGAGTTATCAGCTGAGAAAAGGTAGATGTTACTAATTTGAAATACTATAAATCTGTACATCTAGAATCATACTTGTGGAGTTTTAAAAGATGACTAGATATCTTCCAGGAAGAGAAAAGAGTAGATCTATATTGGGGCAGAGAATAAACAGTTCTTCAGTGTGTGCTTATTTTCCATAGTGATTGCTCCCATTTCAGATGAGTGTTCTGGAACCATATCCATGATGCTGACTTTAAGACTTGGTATTTACCTGAAGATCTTCATTGCCATTACTGTTACTACTGATTACACAACCACTTGTTAGTCAGCTGCATGCTGAGCTCATTCATACTCTCTTCTGTAGATGCTTACGGCGGATGTAATTATGAATCTTAGCATCGTGGCAGCTAAAAACAGGTACCATTTTATGATCACTACAGGAGTCAGGCATTATACCAGCAAAGATCCTCAGTACAACTACAGAAAGAAAACAAGTAGTCATATTGGTTCTGATAGACTTGGTGGAAACTAATAAAGTGGTGGTGGAAATAGAACAATGGTTTTGTTTGATACTCAAAGTATCAATTAGGGACTTGCAATATCTTATACATTGTCAGGGTGAAGAAAAATATCAAAATTCTTCAAGGTATAATAGAAAGCTATAAGTAGAACTGCCAGACGTATTCTTAGCTGTAAATGGAAAAATAGTGTAAGCACGCAAAGCGTTCAAATATAAGTCACTAATGGAAATCTGCATGTTCATACAAAGCTCTTTTGCTTCATAATACAAAATAGATAAAATCAAATATGTGTGTTCAGTTTACTCAGGATTAGTGATCTATTCTCTATTGCTTTTTTTATTGTAGTTACAAGTCTTTTTGTTAGTATGTTTTTCTTTCTTTAACCAAATACCCAAGAAGAAACAAATTAAGGGGAAAAGGGTCTATTTCAACCCACCACAACTGGAAAAGCATGGCAGCATAAGTAAGACACAGCAGAGAACAATGGAAAATGATATTTTCTATTTCTCGTTTTTATGCGGTCGGTCCACTGCCCCAGCTCTTAGAACTGGTAGATCTCCCCTTATGTTTTCAGATTGTCATTTAACTGTAGTGGTTCTACCTTGCCATTCCTCCCTCAATCCTCCCGACACTCTCCTTCAAACTCATGTCCTCTTATTTTATTAATTGTTATTGCATCGACATATGTATTTGTATATACAATATATTTTCAAAGTGTAGCCTTGTGGGTCCATATAACGTTACTTGTAGGTATGTATTCGGGGCTGACAGTTGTAGTGATGGGAGCAGCGGGCTGCTGCCCGCCACCTGGCTAGCTTTACCCGAAATAATTACATGGAAACTGTATTCTTTTAAACACTGCTGGGCCCATTAGCTCTAGCCTCTTACTGGCTAACTCTCACATCTTGATTAACCCATATTTAATAATCTGTGTAGCACCACTAGGTGGTGGCTTACCAGAAAGATTTTAGCCCGCATCCATCTCGGAGAGGAGAGTCATGGCAACTGCCTGAAGCATCTGCCTCACTTCCCTTCTTCCCAGCATTCTGTTCTGTCTACTCCACCCACCTATGTTCTGACCTATCAGGCCAAGCAGTTTCTTTATTAATTAACCAATGAAACAACAGATAGATAGAAACACTCCTACATCAGACAGTCTTGCACTGGAAAGATAATTAGTGTGTTCTTCATCACACTTTCTTAAAGAATATCTCGTTCAGTGAGAGTCCAGTAAGTCTAGGCTTACATGAGGAGTTGATTTTACTTTTAGTAAAATACAGATAAAACTCAAATCTGAAAGTCATTGGAAAAAACAATAATATTGTAGTGGAGAACTGATTAGATTCAGCTATGACTTGTTAAAGGTAAGAACTCAAAAAAACAGAAAAACAGAATAAATATTCATTGGTGGTCAATGAATAAAAGAAGTCAGCTTTTGCTCTTCCTGTAGTTGAGCTGTTGCAGATATTAGATAGGAATAATAGGTAAGAGGACTAGGTTAATACATAGGAAGAACCTTCATTATTCTTCTAGGAGAGGTGACGATCTGTGACTTCAAGTATGAACTTTCTCTATTTTCTGTCCTGATGTTTTCATTCATGGTAGCTTAATGATGTTTTTAGGCCAACATCAAGGCTGCAAAAGAGTCAGATAGAAAATGACTGCAGAGGCATAAATCATTTTCATCTTGTCCCCATCAATCTGTTGGATGGATGCTTTCAGGAACAGTTAATAACTCATTGTTTTCAGTAAAAGAGACCTTTAAATTCCTAAGAAATAACATAGGAATCTACTATTACAATTACCATAAAGAAAGATACTATATGCAGAAAACAGGGTAGAACACTAGTAGTGTTATCAGTCAGCCTTGAAATATTCAAAAAAAAAGTGACTTTGGGGTCAACTAAGAATAGGTGAAGCTCTAGAATTTACTTACAGTTTGGGAGATGTGGCCAGTGATAGGTTGCCCATGGTCCACTGGATGACCTCATACCCAGGCATATGAATTAATACTAATCGAATTCAGTAAGTTACTAAAACAAAACAAATACACAAATAAACAAGCAAACAAAAACAGGGCATGAATTTGGGAATAGGATGAGTTTCCAGGGTCCAGGAGAGTAGGGTGGTAGTGGTGGGTATGTTCAAAATACTTTAAGAGCATTTTTAAATGTAAGGAAAGTAGTGAGGATGTAATTCATTCAATAAGCATTAGTTTATTTACCTAGTATGTATGAGACCCTAGGTTCAGGGCCCAGTACTGAAATAAAAATAAAATAAACTTATTGTCTTTGCTTTACAATGTCACTACTATTTCAACCACCAGTGTTCTAGATCTTGGTCATTCTATTACAAGTAGAAAACTTTATTTATTTAAAATTTCCCTAAGAATATTCTATCCTTCTATGGAACACTTTTTTATGCTTTCCATGCATGTGTATATGTTTCTTGTAGAGCTATATAGTCATTTAATTTTTAAAAATTTTCTTTGTTAATTACACATAATATAAAATATTATATTAATATAATACATATATATTAATTTCATATATATAATGCATTGTGATTATTCTACTTCTATTACTCCACACCAATTCCTCTCCTATCTCCTCAGTTCCACTTGTTTTGTTCCAACTTCCCACTGGCACTCTTTGCATATGTTTATGGAGCATGGGGAGACTCTCTAGGTTCATATCACAGAAGAAAACTTTTTCTGGCCAATAGCCATCAATTGCCAATAACTCTGCTACTAGGTGTTGGGCTTCATGTACCCTTCCCCAGTCCCTGTTGGCATTTGTGCTGGCTTGTCTTAGTCATGTTTTGTGAATATGGTCACAGATCCTATGAGTTCATGCATGCAAAATTTTACCACAACAACTGACACTGTATTACTGCAAATATTCCCTACCTCTGTGTCTTAGACAGGGTTCTGTAGAGTCACAGAACCTATAGAATGACTCTCTCTCTATATATATATATCTATTATATTATATCTAATATATATTAAATTATATCCATTTGTTTACATTGCAGAACATTTAATAAAACTCAAATTTCCAATTCTTTCTTTTATAACATTATAACATTGAATTATAACATTGGTGGAATGTCTAATAATCATCAACAAACTTAAGTTATTTTTAACCTATTATCCTTTTTTATAGTTATTTGTTCTACATTTAATCCTATGATGCATTTTGAACAGATTTCTTATGAATGGTGTAAGATATTGGGACATTTTAGTTTGATTTTTACTTCTGAAAGTCATGGTATGTCAGGGCTGTTACTTCCAAAGAACACCTGTATTCCAGAATATTGTCAACTCTTTTGCCAAAGACAACATTGCTTTATTTTTGCTGTAGGGTTTTCTAGGTCTATGTTTTTTTTTTTTCATTTGACAATCATTTTGATGATGTTTCTTTCTGGTAGCAGGCTGTCTTTATTTTTGTAGCTTCATTAAAGATATGTAAGTCACTATAGCTGGTTGGCTAACGGTTGTTTTTTTCCAAGACAGTGCTGGCTATTCTTTATGTCTGCCACTGCCTAACGCCTTCAGAACCAGTGTATATATAAACACCACTAATGTCCTGACGTTATAGGTCTTTATATAAACTGTAGGTAGTTAGAGAAAATCGTATCTTTACAACACTCATCCTTTCTATCATATACAGAGAATACCTGCTTTTTTGAAAGTTTTGTCTTCACTGATACTTTCCTCTATTTCCTCTTATCAATTTCACTAATTTCTTATCTATTTTATATTTTTAACTTTTTTGCTTTCATGTGCTTTAATCTGTCTTCTTTTAACTTTCTATATACAACTTTATATCGTTTTATATCTCTCATATGTATATTTAAATTTTATATTTCCCTCTAAGCGCTGTACTATCTCATTCAACAGATTTAAACTTATGCTTTCAGTTTCACTTGATTAAAATACTTTCTACTTCCCTTGAGGTTTCTAATTCCATATACATTTAAAGTATATTGCTTTTCTCCATAAGTTTTGAATTTTCAAAATAGACTTAATTACTGATTTTGAGTTTAATATTAAGTTTAATATATATCTAAACTATATTACTTCTAATTTTAAAAATATTTAAAGTGATTTATATTGCTCAGGAGAGTGTTTCCAGTTATTTTAAGAGGAGAATCTGTTCAGTTGTCTCATACGGTAGTCTGAGATGTGTTACAAATCAAACTGACTGAGAGTGTTGTTGAATTTGACAATATCATCCCCACATTTCTGACTCACAGGTCCGTCCATTTGTGACAGAGAAATATTGAACTCTACAGCCATAATAATGGCTTCATCAGTTTCTTCCTGAAATCCTATTATTGTCTCATGTATTTTGATGGTCAATTGTTAGGTACATAAAGAACGTTTTATATGCTGGTTGAATTGAACTTTTTGTCATATAACCTATTCAATAACTAACTAACAATTTCCTTGCTTTGAAAGTTCTATCTAATATTAATATAATTAATTACTTTCACTTTTGATTAGTTAGCGCAGTATGGTTTAACTTGTTACACATCTTTATGTTTTATTTATAAAACTTTATATTAAAGTGTATTGCTGTACATAGCTTCTACCTCAAATATTTTTTGGTTCTATTCTGACAATTAATGCATGTAGCTTATTATCATTCAAAATGAGTACAGAACTTGCAGTAATATCTACTACAGCCTCTTTCCTGTCTTTTTCTTTCTTTCTACTATTCTTTTATTTTTATTTTCCATACTTCTTTGTTTCCCTGGTGTATACAAACTTAAATAAACTTTTAAAAATTAGCATCTTTCCTTTTTTCAAAACCAAATTATTATTGATACTACTTTGACTCTCAGAAACCAAAGAAAGTTTCTAGAGTTTGTGATTTATATTTTAAAATAGATATATATCACTTTTGTAGCATGAATTCTAATTGTTCTTAATGATAAAACCTTGGAGCCAGCTATTAGGGGTCAACACTGAAGGATCAGAGAAGCAGAATGGCCAGTCAGTAGAGTTCTAGCCTTCCAATGCTCAGATCAAAGGGCAATCCTCTCCTCAGACTGCCTCATCAGACTGTGTCTTTAGACTGACTGCATCCTTGGATTAACTGCTTCAGACTGCTACCTCTCTCCTCCTGCCTTATATTCTTCTCTTCTGTCTCTAGCTCCCTAGTGCTAGGATTAAAGGAGTGTGGTGCTGGTGCTGGGATCACCTTTATGTGAACTCTGTTTCTCTTTTAGACTGGATCAATTTTGTGTAGCCCTGAGTGGGCTTAAACTAAGAATGATCCATCTGCCTATGTCTCCTGAGTCCTGGTATTAAAGATCTGTGTCACCACTCCTTGGCCTCTAGTGGCTTAGCTCTACACTCTGATCTTCAGGCAAGCTTTATTTGTTAAAACGTAATACTACGTTTCCCCTTTTTTTTGTCTATAATAAAAAAGAAGGCTGTAACTAATATAAGAAAAACTCTATACGATAAGTTCAATAACTGTATACAATAAATACAGGCAATAAATACATCAACAATGTCTAGTTCATTTCATTTGACAAATTTAGAGAAAATACTCCATTATATGTACTATCTTGGTGACTCCAAAGTGTTGTACCTAATTTACTTTCTATTCTAATTTGAAATACCAATTTGAAATTATGTTTTTATTTCTTTCAGCCTTATATACTTTACATTTACTTAGTGAAATTATTGTCTTGTAAACAAGGAAATCTATAACTAGCTGGTCTTCAACTCCCTCACAGACCCAAGAAGGAAATAATATTAACTGAGTAAACGCACGTGTGCGCATACACACACACACACACACACACACACACACACACACAAACAAAACAAAACAAAACATGAGAAATGACAGAAACAGCTGGTTGCCTGGATAGTCACTAAAGATTCCTCGGCAATGTTTTCCATCCATTTTCTGTCCTGAGGCCTAGAATATTTGACAGACTTTCCTTTGAATCAGGTTTTCTGAAGGACTGCTCTGCCTTGTCTCGACAAGGTATGGCAGTCACTCTCTTTTGCATCCTGCTTATTCAATTAGGACAGCATTCCATCAGCAGTCAAGTCAAGGGTTTCTTGCCCAGTGGTTTACTTTTGTCACAAAGAAAGTAAACTCCACGTGGGGTTTCTTCAGTGTCAGTTGTCTTCTCTGAAGTAGATTGGCACTGCCGGGAGCAGACATGTATTGTCATAAAAAAGAGCCTGTTATTAAAACAACTTAAATGCAATGCAATATCCTATAGTTCTCTAAGGTGTTTGAAGATGGCCTTTTTATCTAAACCATATTTCTTTTTACCTTAAAACATACTTGACTACAAGTTTAATTGTAATAGATGACTAATTACTAACCTACATTTCCTTATTATCATAAACAGTTGGTAATAATAGCTTTCAAGAATTAGAAATTTGCATTACATTGTTAAATGAACTGTATAGGTATAGTACTTTGAACAAGAGTAGAAATGTATGTACAGTATGTTCTAACAAAATTAATCTCAAATTTGAATCACTATACAAAATTGTATACAATATATAAAGTCTAATACAATGTGAAATATTTAAAACCTGTACTTTAAAAAAGCAAATTCAAGAATCTACCTTTTTATCTCATATCTATATCCTCCCTTTTTTCTTTTCAGAGACTATTCAATAATGAGCCCTTTTGTCCTATCATTTGTACCCCTTTTTTCTCTTTAAAACTAAAACTCTCGCCGGGTGGTGGTGGCGCACGCCTTTAATCCCAGCACTTGGAAGGCAGAGGCAGACGGATCTCTGTGAGTTCGAGGCCAGCCTGGTCTACAAGAGCTAGTTCCAGGACAGGCTCCAAAGCCACAGAGAAACTCTGTCTCGAAAAACCAAAAAAAAAAAAAAAAAAAAAAAAAAAAAACTCTGAATCAAAATTACTTTGTGCAACTTTTCTCCTGACCATACCTAATAACAACTTTTAACTCATCTCATTAAGCAATAAGAAATATCCATAACCCAGTGAAGACCAGAAACCACCCACACTACCTCTTGGAACTGTAGGTGTCATGCTCTTCCATTTACTTCTTGCTATCTGGAGATAACTGCATCTTTTTTTTTTTTTTTTTTTTTTTTTTTTTTTTTTTTTTTTTTTTTTTGGTTTTTCGAGAAAGGGTTTCCCTGTAGTTTCTAGAGCCTGTCCTGGAACTAGCTCTTATAGACCAGGCTGGCCTCGAACTCAGAGATCTGCCTGCCTCTGCCTCTGGAGTGCTGGGATTAAAGGCGTGCGCCACCACCACCCAGTGCATCTTTTTTTAAATTGGTTAATTGTTAAGTTATGGGAGAGGTAACTGCAACATTTGTTGTCCAATCTCTGCATATTGCAAATTGCATGTCTTGTCCCAAGTCCTGGTTAAAGTAGTCTGTAAGGCAGATCATCTCAGCAAAATATCTCAAAATGATTCTGATCAGCTTCTAGTTAAAAGCTTATCTTTAGGTGGTATTTTTCAGCTTCGTAATATTACTATAGTCCTAGAGAAATCATCATTGTGGGGCTGCATTCTCCTTTTGTAGACTGTTTGGTATGTTCATGGTTCACTTAGAAAACTGATAGAGACTCAAACCCACAATCATGATGGGAAGGTAGATAAAGTCTTTTTCTAGAGTTAGTTAACACTGTCTGTGACCATTAATATCATTAAAAAATATCATTACAAAAAATCTTATACATTTTAGGTAATATTTTTATCTTAAGAAAAGTTCTCAAAGAATATTAAAAATAAAAACAAAGGATTATGAGATTAGTGGCAATAAAATAGTTCCTTTATTTTGGCTTTTCTTCTGTCCCATACAAGGTGACTCTTCTGACATAAGACAGATATTTTGGATTTTACTTTAGTAAACAAGCTTGGGTTTATAGGAGAGAGCCATACTCCAACTCCAAAGCCTGTTTTAATCTTTAATTGGACTAGTACTACAAAAAGACCATTTGCATCATTTATCTGCAAAGAACAGCAGAAACAAACATTTTCAAGATTTATAAAATTTTATCTTATTGGTAATGTGATGTACCAAGAGATCAATTTCTTCTTTTTCTTGGGACATATTTCTGGATGATTTGTCCTTTTTGTTTTTCAAAGTTTGTTCTTCAGATATCTCATTTTTCTAGTATTCTTCTAATTTCTTAGATTGTTGCCTATATTCTTCTGAAAGGATAGAAACAAAAACTTACTCCAACCCTAATTTTGAGGAGGTTCTCTTTTACAAGTTATATTTGATAAAAGACAAAACATCTGTTAGGTTTATAAATTAGTTTAGATTAAATAGCCATGCAGCTTGATGAACTCTCCTCTCTTCTAATTAAGAGGTCTCTCTTGTTCAAATCAAATATTTATTAATTTTGATGATATAGATATCTTTTTTTTCTTCTGTAGAAAGAAAAGCAAAATTTCTTCTGCAATGTAACACATGTCTTGGCTTTTATTCTGAAGTCAACTCATCTATAAAGTATCCCTCCTGATTAAATTCTTTACCTTTTATTCTATCCAATGTCTCTCTACAGCTGTTATTACTTTCTCATTAGCATTTAGAAAATTTAAAGTTAATAAAGCATTATGCAATCTATTTCTGGAGTTTTTATAACCCATTCCTGTTCATTTAACATATCATTTACAGTTCAATTTGATCTTTTTATAACTTTTTACTCTGTGGGATTGTGGGGTATAATATGCTTTATATTATAAAAAGCAAAAGTTTGTTTTATATTCTAAGAGACATTTGCTAGAACATTGTCTGACTTTTTTTTTAAATGAAGACCATTACTTTTATCAAATGTGTAATTACAAAATCAGACTTTTCTGAACTCAAAGCATTTTCCTATTAATTCTACACATCCATCTGCCAGATTTCATTAATTGAGTACTCTGTGAGTTAGTTCCTGCAATTAGTGGAGTTTGGTTGCACAAAAAAGACGTAGGATATTTCCTTGACTTGTTGCCATGTGGTGGAAAATTCATTTTTTAAACCTTTGCTATTAGCATGAGGTTTTTCTGAAATTCTGAGGCCTCCAGCACATTTCCGATCAATAATTGATCAAGTTCTGCATTAACATCAGCTAGAAGACCTGGCAGACCATTATGGGGTCAAATGTATGTTATGTATATGGGAAGATTCTTCTTCCTGATTATTTCTTGTAATGAATAAGTAATGAAGTAAGCTCTATATCATCTGGTATAAATTTAGTAGTTTTAATATGCAAAACAACTTTTGTTGCGTAATGCAAATCAATAACAATGTTGAGAATTTCTGCAAAATCTATTAATACAATGAGAATATTATATAATTCTGACTTCGGCAGAGTCATTGGGCTTTGATCAACTTTACTTAAATTTTATAATTTGTATCTTGCCTTTCCTGATTTATTTCTATCAGTATATAATGTAGGATCTCCAGATATTGGTGTTTCTCATACAATGTGAGTAGGAACAAGTTCTCTTTATAAGTTAAATTCTCTTGCCTTTGGGATATTTGTTGTTAATCTCGCCCCCCCCCCCAAATTACTACAAGTTCTTTTCTAGATTATATTTGCTGCCCAGAATGTGTCAATTTTTTTATTAAAAGGTATTATAATTTCTGCTGGGTTTATTCCTGCTAATTAACAAAGTCTCAATTTTCCTTTTAGAATTAAATCAGAGAAAATTTCCACATTTTTTTAGTTTTTTCTCTCTTTATGTAAGAAAAAAGATCCATTCATTAGCATTCTTTGTTTAGACACTAAACCCATCTTAGACCAAATATCCTGAAGGCAGCCACTCCTAAGGTAAAACCTCCTATTTTCAAAAGCAGAATATGCTTGCTTATACTGACCACTTTTCAGGGTGGAGAGGGTCTACCTGTATGGGCCATCTTAATGTCAAAAGAAGAAAGTAACCACATCCTGGGCCAGGATGTATAGCCCTGGTTGTTATCAACAATACCGAGCAACCTCAACTCTCTGACCTTTAGGCAAGGTGGAAATAAGCTCATATATTTGAACCTCCATGGATTTGAGTATCTCTACAAGCTGTTTAGTTAAGTTTTTGTAAGGCCTATATCTTGTCACTCTAAGAAAGCACTTTTTGAGATAAACCAAGAATTATCAAAATGATAGTTAACAGTATGTTAATCCTGGGGTTGATTATCTCTTCATTTAATTGTTCCATTTTTAAATAATGCATTGTGTAATCATACAGAGACTGAACTTTCTCAATTATAACTGTGTTTCTCAGTTTTGTTTTGTTTTGTTCAAAGACTTAAAGTTCTTGTCAAATAAATCCGTCACTTCCTTGGTTAGAGTTACTCCCAGATATCTTATGCTATTTGTGGCTATTGTGAAAGGTGATACTTCTCTGATTTCCCTCTCTGCTTCCTTATTCTTTGTGTATAGGAGGGCAACTGATTTTTTGGAGTTGATCTTGTATCCTGCCATGTTACTGAAGGAATTTATCAGCTGTAGGAGTTCTTTGGTGGAGTTTTTGGGGTCGCTTATGTACACTATCATATCATCTGCAAATAACGAAAGTTTAACTTCTTCCTTTCCAAATTGAATCCCCTTGATTCCCTTATGTTGTCTTATTGCTATTGCTAGAACTTCAAGCACTATATTGAAGAGATAAGGAGAGAGTGGACAGCCTTGTCGTGTTCCAGAATTTAGTGGGATGGCCTTGAGTTTCTCTCCGTTTAATTTGATGTTAGCTGTCGGCTTGCTGTAAATAGCCTTTATTATATTTAGGAATGACCCTTGTATCCCTAATCTCTCCAAGACCTTTATCATAAAGGGGTGTTGAATTTTGTCAAATGCTTTTTCAGCATCTAATGAGATGACCACATGTTTTTTTTCCTTCAGTTTATTTATATGATGGATTACATTGATAGATTTTCGTATGTTGAACCAGCCCTGCATCTCTGGGATGAAGCCTACTTGATCGTAGTGGATAATTTTTCTAATGTGTTCTTGGATTCGGTTTGCCAGTATTTTATTGAGAATTTTTGCGTCAATGTTCATGAGTGAGATTGGCCTGTAATTCTCTTTCTTGGTTGAGTCTTTGTGTGGTATCAGGGTAACTGTAGCTTCATAAAAGGAATTTGGCAGTGACTCTTGTGTTTCTATATTATGAAATACCTTAAGGAGTATAGGTATTAGGTCTTCTTGGAAGTTCTGGTAGAATTCTGCATTGAAACCATCTGGTCCTGGGCTTTTTTTGTTAGGGAGGTTTCTGATAACAGTTTCTAATTCTTCGCGACTAACAGGACTATTTAGAGCATTTACCTGGTCCTGGTTTAACTTTGGTACATGATATTTATCTAAAAAACTGTCCATTTCTTTTACATTTTCCAATTTTGTGGCATACAGGCTTTTGTAGTAAGATCTAATAATTCTCTGAATTTCCTCTGTGTCTGTTTTGAACCTTGGTTTTTGAGACAATGTTTCTCTGTGTAACAATCCTAGTTGTCCTTGAACTAGCTCCTATAGACTGGCCTCAAAGTCACAAGAGATCCACCTGTCTCTATTTTCCAAGTGCTGGGATTAAAGGCATGCACCACCATAGCCTAGCCATGTTTTCCAATTTCAATGTGGGAACAGCTATCTCTTTTAACTAATTCTTCCCTTTAATAATTCCCAATTCTCTCTTGAAATCTGTCAACGATGATGATGAAAATGTAAGACTGTCTGCTGTTGTATAGAATAGCAAAAGCCTGATTGGAATTCAAGGCAGCTATTAGTTTGGCAGCAGCCTGATGTTGACAGAGGTTTCTGTCTTGCCTGGTCCTGCAGCCTTTCAGTCTTAAAGAAACACACAGAGGTCTACATTAATTATTAACTTGTTGGCCTATTAGCTCAGACCTTTTATTAACTCTTATAACTTACATTAGCCCATAATTGTTGTCTGTGTTAGCCACATGGCTTGGTATCTTTTATCAGTGAGGCATTCTTATCTTGCTTCCTCTTTTTCTGGATGACAACTACAGACTTTCCTCTTCTCAGAATTCTTTTGTTTTGGTTGCCCTGCCTATACTTTCACTCTGGCTACTGGCAGCATTTTATTAAATCAGTACAAATTGCAAATCTTTACAGGATATAAAATCATTGTACCACAGCAGCCTGAGAAACGGGTCCAGAGAAAGTCTACCAGGAGAGAAGAAAGGAAAACCTAGCCAGCAGTGTGGTGATTCCAACTGCGTGTAGCTCCGCCCTAATCCAGTCACGGAAAGACCATAGGCAAATGGCTCCTTTGCACATCTGTACCCCAAAAGTAGGGCTCCAGATGTAGCATGAGTTCTCCCTGTTCTTTAATAATAAAAAGCCAGAGTTAGTTATCAGGAGGTGAGAGCTGAAGAATCAGAGAAGCAGAGTCGCTAGCCTCTAGAGTTCTTACCTTTACCAATGTGCAGATCAGAGGAGCAATCCTATCCTCAGACTGCCTCTCAGAGTTCCTCCTCAGACTGTGTCCACAGACTATCTCAGTCTGCTGCATCATGTTTTACTGAATCTCTTTCTCCTCCGACCTTATATTGCTCCCTCCACCCACCCATATTGCTTCTTTCTCCACCTCCCTAGTGTTTAGATTGAAGCCATATGATCCCAATTGCTGCGGTCACCTTTGTGCCCTTTGAGCTCTTTGAGCTGTTTCTCTTTTAGACTGTATTAGTTTCACATAGCCCATGGTGACCTTGAACTAACAAAGTTCTACACGCCTCTGTCTCCTGCATCCTGGGATTAAAGGTGTGTGCCACGATTCCCTGGCCTCTAGTGTCCTAGCTTTGCATTCTTTATTTGTTAAAACTGCTTTATTTGTTAAATCACAAACATATCACCACACACCTGACTTTCTAGGTTGTGTGAATACATTTCAATTATAAAATAATTAAAATTTCTCCTTTTATTGTTATTCATTTCACTTCTGTATACACACATAACTGAACATTCTCTCTTAATATGAACAACTGCTATTTCTCCGAGCAACTTTAAATGGAAATTCAAGGTTTTGTTTTACATTAATCATTCCTTCTTGCTGTTGTGTCTTTACTTAAAGTTTGGATATTTTCTTGTTTCCTTCTATTAAAAATCAAAAACAAAAACATTCTTAGTTGGCTGCATGTTGTGACAGAGTCCTCTAGACTTGAAGCCCTTTTGTGTTACGCAGGAAGACCTTTTCTCTAAACAAACACACAATCAAAAACAGCTCTGGAGTATCAGGTATATCTTCTCTTTCTTTCCCTCTTCTTTTTGTATTTTTATTCATTATAGCTGCAGGGATTTATAGTTGGACTTTTAATCACATATATGTACTTTTTTTGCTCATAGTTCACACTTGCCACACTTTTGTTACTTTTCTAAAATAATTTTTGGCCACTTCTAATATGAATCTTAGTTTTGTTAAAAGTTTTTAATGAATTCTGATATTTTCAAATTCTGTAATCTCATTCTAATTTCTTTGTATTTCATCTGAAGATAGTTACTTCTAATGACTCATTGTATAATACATCCATCAGACCATATATAGGATACTTATTTATACAACTTGATTTTTATTTATTCCTTATTAATGTCTTTAATAGCTTTAAAAATAACCTTCTATTGCAAAACAATGCTACCTTTATAACTTAAAACCTTTGAGATTTCTGGTTTATGATATAAAAATAGTAACTTTTTACATAGATGTCATTTTCATTTAAGTAATAATATGTAATATCTGCTACTGGGTCTATTTATATGCATATTAAATTAATATCTTTTTAATTTATTTTTAAGTGTGTGTGTGTGTGTGTGTGTGTGTGTCTACATTTAGGTATGTTTGTGTGAGTGCAGTTGCCTGCAATGCTGAGAAGAGAGCATAAGGTTTCATAAAGTGGACCTCAGACAGTTGTGAACTCCCTTACTTGAGTGCTGAGGAAACTCAACTTGTTTCTTCCAAAGCATATGTCCTCTTTCCCACTGCACCCTAGAGTAATATCATTTATTTTAAAATGGTAGCATTTCTAAAACATAATTTAGTATCCTACATTGTCAAACTATTCAATAGTATGTGTTTTTCAAAGTCTTTGTACAATTCTTAAGCTCTAGTTTTATATATTTAAGTGTAAACTCTTTAGTGCATAAAATTTCAGTCTTGTGAAACCTCTCATTTTATGTTGACTTCCTCTAGTAGTGCTTTTCACCTTTTGATGACTTTCTCCAATGTTAATAAATTTATATAACATTGCACTAGTTTTGTATTTACTCAGCACGTTCTGTTCCACCTTTAGGAGGAAAGCTGTGATTTCTAGAGTATTGTCTTCATGCAACTGTGTCTTCTCCAGTGTTCTTCCATCAGAGCTCTCTCCTTTTTTCTGAGCTCAGGAACATCTCCTTCATCACTTAGTGATGTCCGGTACTCTTCACTCCATAAAGTGCTCTCTCGCATGCCACAGCTGAAAACTTTCTTCACTGTAAATGTGGGAATGTTGATGTCCTCTTTGTTTCTTTCTGTCTCTCAGCACTGGAAGCCTTATTCACAATTTCTGGATTTTGGTTAATTTGGCTAAAATATTAACCTATTTTTTTCTGCTAAAGTCCTGGTCTTCTAATATTTTTATTTTCATGTTTGAAAATATTTTGTTATATTTCTACATTTTGATCTGATAATGTATTCTTGATTTTTATTTCATTAGTATTTCTCTTCTTAAAGAACTATATTTAATGTTTTGTTTTTATATTCTGCTTCTGTATATATTTTATTTTGATAATAATAATCATTGAATTCTTGCCCATGTGTGTTGACAATTACCCTAAGAGCACTCTTTTAAATTTTAACCTGTTGGTTTAGAAATCTAATGTTTCAGGCCAGATTTACTTTCTGCAAAAGGAATTTTATAGCAAATTACATAGAAAGACTTTTACCAATTTGTGTTGATAGCTCACCTTATATTCCTCTGACCCAGCAAAATCCATCTGTGGCTGGTGGTGTTAAAAATGTTCAGTAGTGTATTCTTCCAAAATAATTTCCTTCTTTGGCTAAAGGCTCTCTCCAGTACCACTGAGTCCAGCTGGGACTCAGACAGGTAAACTCATGGATGAATTAAAGTATTTGCCCTGCCAGAGCAATTCTCTAACAGTGGGAATGAGAGTTATTGGATTGATGTTATAGAAGAAAAGGGTCACTGTGAACCCCTTACTCTCAACTGCCTCCTCAGGACCATTTTTAGAGGCTTTTTTTCTTCCCAGATTCACTTTTATCTTTTCATCATTTGTCCTTCCTAGGGACATCTGCCAGTGATGCAATTTGCTTTGTTTTTGTTTCAAGTCTTCATTCTTCATTTCTTGGTGCGTGGCCAAAACCAATATTCATATGGATTTGGCACAGCTGATTGTAGAGCCTATAAATTCTTACAAAATATCATTTATTATTGAAGAACAGGAGATCCAAACCTGACAACTGAGGGAACTAAATTCTAGTCTGAGTGTAGGAGAAGACAGATGCCAGCTCAGAAGAGAATGAATTCATACTCATTTAGCCTTTGTTTTCCTTAGCTTTCCACAGGGATGGGTTTTACCCAATCTTACTTGGGAAATGAATCTGTTTTTCTCAGTTTATGGGTTCACAAACTCTCACCCTGAAATTAGGATCCTAAAAGAAAACAACAACAACAAAATAATAATAAATAGTCAGATGTCATGTAAGTCAGTCAATATGACAAATGATATTAACCGTTAGAGCTAAGAATAAACTAGATAACATTTTCTTCCCTTGTAATGATGGCAAAAGAATTTACTGAACATTTAGAATGAAGGTACAGTTGTAAACATATTTTATTTAACACAAAATACTATTTCTTTAAACTTCCCTGTATGAGGGAAGCAAGGTCCTGCTGTTAATCTCCAAAACTCCAAAGAACTTGAAATTAAATATTAAATATATTATAATCTTGATTAATGGGCTATTTTAAATTTTTTTTACTTTATGATTTTTCTTGTATATTTAATTGTTTTATGATTCCCAGCTCAGAAATTTATTTAAGAAGTATGTTTATGTGTGTGTGTATCATTTGCTAATGGAACCATTCAAGACAAATTGTGTCACACTGTGAACATGGATACTCATAGCTTTTGAATCTTGAAAAGTAGTCCTAATAAAATATACTTGAATATAATAGGTCATTTATTTTTACTTTAAGTTTTCTAAAATATACTATATAAATTTTTTAAATGTAAAATTGTAGGTAACAGAAAATTCTCTATAGAACAAAAACTGTTTTTTTGCAGGATTTACATATATATGATCTTCATGGTTGATATCCTGGAGAGATTGCATTAGTTCTTGTTTCCTGTTGTTACGTTTTCATGCAAAAATGTTGCATTTGGAAGTTATTGGAGTAGTAAGTTGAAATTCACCATGTAACAACTTTTTAAACCCTATAAATACACAAAATTGGTCCATTTCATGATATTTAAATATATGCTAATATGCAATTTATTTAGACTGCGTTCATTTTGTTGGACAATTTTTATACCTAGAATCTACTTGTGAAATGGGAAGCATGTGCAAATATATGCCTCATCAAAATGCTTTTCTGATTGTTTGCTTTTGATTTTATTGGTTACATTAGATGCCGATTCCTCTAATATAGATAGAATATCAGAGGTGTGATTTACAATTACTTGAAAAGTCCTCATAAATTATTCTGAAAGCTAAGTGAAAAAACAACCACTCTGTTTACTAATGAGTTGTGAGATAGTTTATGCTCCACAACTGCACTGTGCAATTTAATTAATTAATTAATATTAATCTAACAAATGTATCCAAGTTTATAAAATTTTAGGTGAGTGTGTGTATCATTTACATATAAGACATAAGAGTGATGAGATAAATAATTCTTGCATTTACAAAGTTTAGAGTCTAATATGCAAGACTGTTACTTAACGATCAGCATGATATGATTACCAAAGTGTTGCTCAGTGGTATGTATACGTTTACAGTAACCAACAGCTTTCTAACTAAAGTGAAGACTCACTCAACAAGAGAAAGCCCATGCCTGGTCCTGGACCTAACAGTAAATGATTTCCTATTTTGGTAATTTTAACGAAAGAAAATAAGGGTAATTATAGGATGGTGGAGGAGTAATTTGATTAAACGTCAATATGGGTGCCATTCATTGATGGTAAGACATAAAATAGAAAAAAAAAAGCTGATGTAATAGTTTAGAAAAAGAGGAGACCAAATATTACTGAGTACAGAAGAACGTTTTCCAGTTTCCCCCAAATTAAAAAGAAGCAATTGTTTCACAATTCAGAGACAGGGAACAAGTGTAGAAAGGCAAGCAAGGGCTATATTAAGAGTGTAGAGGTCATGGATTTGGGTGGGTAGTGGGTGGGTAAGATCTGTGAAGAGTTAAAGGGGACATAACTGATTAGAATACATTCTATTAAACATGTAAGTTTCAATAAAAACTCAATAATAGAAAAGAGCATGTGGATGATTAAAATGTGACACATGCATACCATTCAGCTATGAAGAAGAATAAATCCATGAATTTAGCTGGTAACTGGATGGAACAAAAAAGATCATATTGGATGACGTAATTCATATTCAAAAGGAGAATCCTACATGCTCTTTCCTCATAATTCATGGATCCAAATTTTGAGAAGTAAATGTATAACCTGGTGTAACTGCAGAATGGATAAAGAAAGTGTGGAATATATACGCAATAGAGTACTGCTCAGCATTAAAAAACATTGACGTCTTGAATTTTGCATGCAAATGGATGGAAATATAGAACACTATCCTGAGTGAGGTAACTCAGACCCAAAAAGATGAATATGGTATGTACTCACTCATTAGTGGATTCTAGCCATAAATGAAGGACATTGAGTCTATAATTCATGATGCTAGAGAAGCTAAATAGGAAGGTGAACCCCCCCCCAAAAAAATAAAAATAAAAACATGTAGTTATCCTCCTGGATATTGGAAGTAGACAAGATTTCCAGGCAAAAATGGAGAGCTTGGGGGTGGGGGTGGGATTTGGTAAGGGGAGATGGGGAGAGAGAAGTGAGAAGGGGAGGATGGGGAGAACTTGGGGGACTGGGACAGTTGGGATGGAGGAGGAGCAGATATGGGAGCAGGGAAGTATATATTTTATTAAGGGAGCCATTTGAGGGTTGGCAAGAGACTGGACTCTAGAGGGGTTCCCAGGTGTCCAAGGAGATGTCGACACCCAGCTTGTTCCTTGAGCAGCTGAGGAGAGGGCGCCTGAACTGACCCTCTACTATTGCCACTCTGATGAATATGTTGTATACCACCATAGAACCTTCACCTGGCAATGGATGGAGATAGAGACGGAGACCCACATTGGAGCACTGGACTGAGCTCCCAAGGTCCAAATAAGGAGCAGAAGGAGAGAGAACCTGAGCAAGGAAGTCAGGGCTGCTAGGGGTGCGCCCACTCACTGTGACGATGGGGCCAATCTAATGGGAACTTACCAAGTCCAGCTGGAGTGAGTCTGATGGAGCATGTGATCAAACTAGATTCTCTGAAAGTGGCTTCAGCCTTACACAAAGAGCTATAAGTCAATTAAAGAATGCTGGAAACAGAAGAATGGTCTTACTCAAGAAAGAACATACCAGGGAGGGAAGATGATGTAATTTTTGTGTAGTCTTAAAAATTAAAAAAAAGAAATAAAAAGTATAAGACGTGTAAAGAAATGAGAGATAACAAGGTTGAAGTGATTATGTCAAAATCTTGAAATAATTCAAATATATAAAATTCTAAGTATTTGGATGCATTTTAAAAAAGTCTTCTTGTTGCACTTAAACAAGATTATAACTTAAAGAAAATGAGAAAAAATCCAAAAGCAAATGCTATAAAAAATTAAAACTCAGGTGTGAGCGAAAAATGAGGAGACTCATGCAGTCTCTCCATTTCACGGTCTAGAGATAAAGAGAGAACCAATCCCAAGAGAAATTGCCTAATCAAATCCTTGCAAGTAAACTAGAAAACTCAGCACCACCATATCTCACAAGCTAAGATGCTTCCTCTCAACTCAATAAATGAACAAGTATCTTGAGAAACAAGTCAAATACAGGATAAATAAGCTGACTTAGATAAAAATCCAAAAGTGGAAATACAGTCAGATGGGATGCAGCCATGCTGTGAAAGAAAGCCAGTGAATGAAACAGAAGCCTGAAAACTAGGAAGAGATAAATCACAGCTATAACAAAAAATAGCAGCATTTATACTTCCTTTAGAGCCTTGAAAAATGAAATATATGCAAGGAAGTCTCGGGAGACAGCTCAGTTAGTGACGTATTTTCCCCACAAGCAAAAGGGACTATTTTCAATCTCAGCATGCATAGAAAAAACTCTGCGGTGACATGTCATATAAGTATTGTGGAGATGGAGGCAGACAGATACGTGGGGCTCAGACCAACCAACATCACTGAATCAGTAAGACCCAGGTTATGGAGAAGATTCTGTTTCAAACAGCAAATATGCAGACTTTTGAGTCATGTCAACTGAAAAAAAGGTCTGGCTTCCACAAGCGTGCATACGCATGTGCTCATGTACTTAAATATACACACATATCTCCATAAAAACAAACACATGAACCAGGTGGGGGTGATGTACACCTCTAAATCCAGCCCTCCAGAAGCAGAGGCAGGCAAATTTCTGCTAGTCTGAGGCCAGCCTGGTCTACAGAGAGAGTTCTAGGACAGACTCCAAACTACACAAAGAAACCCTGACTCAAAAAATAAAAACAAAAACAAACATATGTATTCATCCACATAAGTGAGGCAACAATGAACAATGACAAAGTTTACACTCCAACGTGGATGTGGGGAATGTCAAGTGACTCAACTCCTAGGTGAAGAGCAAGAGGAAATTAAAGTCTGCTGAAAGAAAGAGAATTAGTGTTCTGGGATGAGCCCCATAAATGGTTATCCAATATCAAGCCATCAGCCATATATGCACCATTGAACAAACTTAGCAGATTGAGATTTGAGTTCATATTTTTATCTTTGCAGATACATTGGAAAAATAAAAATAAAAGAGGTCATGAATTTAAGAGGGAGTAAGGATATGAGAGGGGCCAGAGAGGGAAATAATGTCAATATATTCTAATTAAGTAAAAATAGAACATCTTTAACCAATGCTTTAGAAAACAATAAAAGATAAGTAAATGATGAAAAATATAACCAATAAGCATATTCAAAAGGGCTAATGAAAGCAGTACTCATCCAGAAGTAATAGCTTTGGGAACACTCCTGGTTCTGAATTCAACATGAGAAGGAAAGCAATGTGATAAACTATGTATACCCAATTTGAGAGTAACTCTATTAAGTATCAGTTAGAGAAACACTTGCTAACCTGTTGATTTAGGAAGGTACAAAAGATACTTTCGCTTTGATCTTTATATTGTTTTATTTTATATTAATATCTTATATTATATTTTAAATTTATTTTCACATTTTTCTCTTGTCTGATTAGATTTTATGACTTTTTTCTTTCACCTGCACAATGTGTTCTTAGAATTATCCCCATGCTATTATCTTAAAACATATTTCTCTCATTTATGATTCAATTTTCTACTTTTCTTGCTGTACTAACTACTCATATTTTTACATTTTTATTATTAGTATATTTAGTTTAATAATGTTTAAAATTATAGTTGGTTCTTTTAGTTTCCTAGCACTTTTTTTCCTAACAACTTTGCAAATGTAAGTGGAATCCTCAATTGCCCTTTAATACATTTTGATATCTGATTTGTTTTCAATTCATTGTAACTCTGAAAGCACAAAAGGAAAACATACAGAAAAACGTTAAATTATAGGGATAGCAAAGGCTTTTTGAAGCAAATGCTAGTAGTACAGAAATAATAGAGTGGAATTACAGATGTCATATGAAATTGAAAGAATTCAGAGGCAATGAAAACAGTACAGTAAGGAAGAGAACACTTGCTAGCTGTTTATTTGGCATGCACTTACATATATATTACAAAAGGAACTCAAATATTTAAGCACAACATTTCCATATAATACAACAAAATGTAGATATTGGAAAAAGAACAAATGGAAAATGAACTGAACATAGAATTCTCAAAATTTAAAAAACAACCACAACAACAACAAAACACTTGAACTTCCAGTCACCGATTGAAATAGAGATCGAAGCTATGTTGGCTCATCATCTCATCTCCCTTAGAATGGCTACCATAAAGAAAATAATTAGTCTTTTTATTGTAAGGCTGACCTTCAATGACTGAACCATCTCTTAAACCCAGATATGGTGGTTTGTATATAGTCTTTCTGTATCTTGCTTTGCTGTACTTGGTTTGGCCACTGAGAAGCCTGAAGGGAAGTCGAGATTAGTGGATCTGGGAGAGAGGTAGGTTTGGGAAGGCTGTGGTTGGGATATATTGTATGAGAGAAAAATAAATAAGAAAAAAGGAATGACAAATCATTACCAATATGTGTTGATAATGATATGAAGAGACAGGAAAGACACTCACTGATGATGGGTACAGGTATTAAATCTAAGATTTGAAAACTGTTATGGAGTTGCCTCAAAATGGAAAATAGAACAATATGATCCAGAATACTATACCTGAAAATATATCAAAAGTATAAAAATTAACTACAACGGAATAATTACTAGAAGATCATTGCTTTAATTATTCCTTTTTTTTAAATTATAAGTGTATCAGTTCTGTTTGCTTTTCTTGGTCTCTTTTTGCATAAATTGTTCACTCACATATATGTATATATATATGCAGGAATACGAAATATATACTTTCAAATATATCTATGTAAATTAATACAAAATTCTCAGTATGTGTAATGCTACTCTATGCATGTTTTCAGGCGTGATCATTTTGTATTTGACAACCAACTGGTGTGCATTGCTCATTGTGCTTACATATTTGTTGTCTATGATACAAACAACTTTCGAGTTATTTTCATACTACTGATTATTTTTTATTTTTAAATTTCACAGAGTGACTTATTGTGAGGAATTCTTTCAGACCTAAGTTTTAACCACTCATTTTAAATATTTGTTTACCAATGCAATGGGATTTTTTTTGTAATTTTAAAGACCATTTTAATTTTTATAATTTCTATTCAATATATTTTGATCATATATTATCTGACCCAAGCTATCCATTTCTTCATGTTCATCTCCTATTTCTACACAGTACCTTTATATTCCTTCTTTCTTTCTTTAGAGCATACACATATATAAAACAAAATTGCACATAAAAAAATCACACAAAAACTAGGAGTTTCATGTTGGTCAACTACTCTTAAGCATAAGGTCAGCTCTGGAATATGTTTTATATGCTGGTGTCACTCTGTTTAATGCCCTGGTGTATGGTGTGGTTGATAAACGCAGTGTCACCTCACTGCAGAAAACTGATGCACTCTTTCCCAGAAGTTAGCAGTTGTAAATAGCTTCTTGGATAGAGACTTTGTATCTACTTTCTTCCTCTTTTGTATCCGGGACTTTGGCTTGAGTTTCAGCAAATCATGTTGTCACAGTCTCTGAACTCATATGTGCACCTGCTCTGCTGTGTTTGGAATACACTCTTTCTTTGGAGTTCACCACTTTCGGGTTTTATAATCTTTACTCTATCTTCAGGCATACATCTCTGAACCTTGAGAGGGTGGTGGTGGAAGACTAGCAACATGCCATTTAGGGATGAGTACTTTAGAGTCTTTCACTCTCTGCACATTGTCCAGTTGTGGGTTACATATTTATGCACTGTATGCCAGAGCATTTCTGTAGAACTCCTTCTTGAACATTTGAAGCTACTGCCAATGCTCTTGGTTTCCCTCTACAACTGGTTTATAAGACCCTCTTGCTGAAGACACCGCATAAAGAAATTGAGCTGGTGCTTAAATAAGAGATTTACCCCTAAGGACTACCCTTCGTAGTGCTAGACAGTACTGCACATGTTACTGGAGGGAAAATAAGTTATCATAATTTTCAAATAGCTCTTAATCCTGTGAGCTACAATAGCAACTTGCCTACAAGATAGACCCTTTGGTGCAATAGTGGCATAAAAATGTGGAGTCAACCATCACTTTTTAATAAAAACTAAGTTTGAGATTATATTATAATCAAAGCATTAATTCATTCCCTTTGATCCATGCACATCCCCCCATATACTCCTCCACAATCTGCTTCACACTCACGATCCCTTTCTTCATTAATTTATATTGCATATATATGCATATATATAAATATATTCTTAAATATAATCTTAGTTTATATAATGTTTCTTGTATGTATATGCGTGTGTGTGTGTGTGTGTGTGTGTGTGTGTGTGTGTGTTGAGGGCTGACTATTTGGTACTGGAAACCACTACTTACTTTCTGATTGACATTAATGCTAACTACATGAAGTGAGACCCATACTTGACATTGTAAATGGGTCCAAGTATCTGACACTAGATTAATAATAGTATGGGACCTAGGGGAAAAATTACTATTATTAATCTAATAAATTAACAAACAATATGCTGGAAGAGTGAAGGGCAAAGTCAGAGAGAAGCCATGGATCCACTGCCTGAGACAGATGCAGGGAACTTTAGCTGGTAAGCCACAGCCACATGGCTATATACAGAATAATAGAGATGGGTTTGTTAAGGATATGAGTTAGCCAGAAATACACTTAAGCTATTGGCCAAACAATATTGCAAATAATATGGTTTTCTGACTGATTATTTAGTGGCTGGACAGCCTGGACAAACAAGGGACCCTTCCTCCAACAACAATAGGACAATTAGTAGTGACACATTGCTATACCCATAGATAAGCTTATTACTCAGTTCTCACCAGAGAAGATTCATGTATAAAATGGTAATGCAGCAGCTTTATTTTGAGTTCACTGTATGTTAGAGACTTCAATATTACCGAGACACATTTGCAATACTTTAAAAGAAAATGTTGATTCCATAAAGAAGTATTAAAATGCTTACTTTTCTAAAACTCTATAGAATGAAGTCACCATATAATATTAAATGTGTCATTTTTCGATAATGGTAAAAAATACCACTAATATTTTCTTCCAGGAAAAGAATAAAAAAAGGATAGGTGATAACCCTACAGGTGCAGGAAGAAATATTCACGATTGCAAACCTCTTATGACAATATACACACCTAAAAAAATAAACCCTCCTACCATTTTTAGAGCTTTCAGAAGGTAGAAAATTTACCATTTATATTTGACTTCCAGTGTGAAGAGATGTTTTTAGAGGGAATACTTCAGTTCCAATAGCTACTAAAAATACTACTTAGGCGTAGCTAGTGGATACATCACAGCACTCTCTCTAGAGGCGTCTGTTCCACTGTTAGGAAACTATTGTTCAGAAATACCATGTTGTTTAATAGCCCCCAAACCTTTACTTTCTATTTCTCTGAAAATTGTTAGAGTTTTTTAAAAAATATTTTTAAGATCTAAAACTCCCTATTTTCCAAAGTATCTTTAATAAGTTATCAAAGATTTTCCCTGTAGTTTTTTAGGCTCTATTTGCTTTTTATCAGAACTGTTTTCAGTTGAGAGTTTTATTTTTCAAACTATTTTTCAATTAGAAAAGAAGTAGTAAAAGTTGTGCCTCATTCAGACTTACAGGACATGAGGCCGTGTTACTTTGTCAAGCTGGACTTCTACAGTGTCTTTTATTTTGTTGTTACTATTGGTAGGGTGGGGAAAATGATGGATTTTTTTATTGTAATTGAAAATTCGTTTTGTTTTTGCTTGGAATTCCTTAGGAATCACAATTTATACTGTTGATTGTGGCTTTTACTGCGATATTTTAGTTTGAGTATTTTATTTGTGATCTACTGATTTATTATTAAAAACATGCCTGGAAGGAAGTAAAAAAAAGGGGGGGGGAGATCACAGGTCAGTAAATTTGGTGCATATGTACTGATAATTATTTACTATACCATAGTTATTCCCCCAAGGCCATTGAGGAACATATCACATCTCTGATATATTTTATTAGTCTAGTTTTCTGTAACACACTAATTTAGGTGCTACCCATTTTCTGATTGGTTTATGACTATAGTATAATGAGATATTAATTAATAGAAATGGCAAAATAAGCCTTCATTAAATTAATCATAATCAACTGATAAATTTACAACAGTATAAATATTCTGCAAATGATAAAGGTAGTTTTAACAGGATACTGGATATTGATTTAGTAAAATAAAATAGCATCAGGAATTTTGAAGGCTCGCCTCAGAATAAATTTTTCTAAAAAGTTGTGATTCAAGTTTTAAAACAAAGGAATTGTTATTATTATTTTAATTTTTTATTTTTTTATCTTTTTTTTATTAAAGATTTCCATCTCCTCCCCTCCTCCTCCCCCTTCCCTCCCCTCCCTTCTACCAATACCCCCACTCCCTCCCTCTCCAGGTCAAAGAGCCATCAGGGTTCCCTTCACTATGTTAAGTCCAAGGTCCTCCCAACTCCCCCTAAGTCCAGGTAGGTGAGCAACCAAGCTGATAAGGCTCACAGTGAGCCCGTCCATGCTGAAGAGTCCAAGCCCATTGCCGTTGTCCTTGGTTTCTCAGTCCTCCTCCACCGTCAGCCACATTCAGAGAGTCCGGTTTGGTCCCCTGTTCCATCAGTCCCATTCCAACTGGACTTGGTGGTCTCCTGTTAGTTCTGTCTCAATGGGTGAACACACCCCTCACAGTCCTGACTTCCTTGCTCATGATCTCCCTCCTTTTGCTCCTCATCGGGTCCTTGGGAGCTCAGTCTGGTGCTCCAATGTGGGGCTCTGTCATTTTCTCCATCCAATGCCAGGTGAAGGTTTTATGGTGATATGCAAGATATTCATGAGTATGGCAATAGGATCTGGACATTTCTGGCTCCCTCTCCTCAGCTGCCCAAGGAACTAGCTGGGGGCATCTTCCTGGATACCTGGGAACCCCTCTATAGTCAAGTCTCTGCCAACCCTAGAATGGCTCCCTTAATTAAGATGCCCTTCAGTGGAAGAATGGATGAAGAAAGTGTGGAATATATACATATTAGAGTACTACTCGGCGGTAAAAAAACAATGACATCTTGAATTTTGCATGCAAATGGATGGAAATAGAAAACACCATCCTGAGTGAGGTAAGCCAGGCCCAAAAAGATGAACATGGGATGTACTCACTCATAATTGGTTTCTAGCCATAAATAAAGGACATTGAGCCTATAATTCGTGATCCTAGAGAAGCTAAATAAGAAGGTTAATCCAAAGAAAAACATATAGTTATCCTCCTGGATATTGGAAGTAGACAAGATAGCCGGACAAAAAATGGGAACTTGGGGTGGGATGAGGGGATGGGGGGATGGGGAGAGACAAGTGTGAAGTGGAGGATGGGGAGAGCTTGGGGGAATAGGATGGTTGGGATATAGGAAGGGTGGATATGGGGACAAGGAATTATATTTTAAATTTTTTTGGTATTTTTTTCTGTTTAAAAGTTCTGGCTGTCCTAGAACTCACTCTGTAGATGAAATTGGCCTCAAACACACAGAGATCTGTCTGCCTCTGTCTCTTGAGAGCTGTAATTAAAGGCACGCAAGGCATTGTTCTAAACACCCTGTCAGAGGTCTTATGTGGTACTAATGTGCAGTCAGTGAAGTGCTACAAAAATCAGGCTTTTAAAAGTATTTGCTTTGCTAAAGTTTTCTAAGAATATCAACCTAGTGTTTTAAAATTCTTTAATAAACAATGTACTCTTTTAATATATAAAATAAATAAGATTTTATGCAATAATTTTAAAATTTATTTTTATTTTATGTCTGTGTTTTTTTTGTCTGCCAGTATGATTGTGCACCATAAAGATTCAATAGCATGGATAATCCCCTAGAATTGAATAAAAGTTGTTGTCAGCTACAGTGTGGTGATACTGTAGCAGCATAGCCCCAACCCTGCTTTGTGTAATGAGTTTTAATAATAAATGGGGCACATGAACAGAGGGCACAATGATTAACATGTTTCTGCAGTCATGTTTATTGTATAATTTAAAAGAAGAAAAGAGAGGAATCAATTTTATGACATAATTTGTAAAATATAATAAAAATAATTCTAGGGATTCTCTATTTTTGTTATTATGTGGTGAATATGCTTTTTAAAAGATTCTTTTCATTGATTGTATTAAATCATAAAGTGTCTTAGACAATGTCCTTCCACACCCTCCACAACGGAATCCAAATCTGGTTATAGGTTCAGTGGAAAAGATCAAGCAGAGAATTTTGACCTGAAGCAGTAGGAGAACCGGGTGTTGAAAAAAAATTCAGGCAAACTGTTAATGCAACCTTAAATCTACTTCTCCTTATCTACCTAAAGCAAATACTAAGTTCAAAACAAAATAGTTGCATGCACATCTGGATGTTTCCTGATATGTGCCAGGTATCAGCAACATGACATGCCCGTGAGGAACTTAGCATATTTTCTTATTCACATAACCAATGCTGTTTATAATTTAGAATAACATTCTTAAGAATTTATAAAACATAAACATTCAAGCTGGAGACACGGAAGAAATAGTTTATTAGTTTAAGTGTCTATGAATTGTTAGCTTCATACTCATACTCTTCATGATTAAAACCACAGTCTCTCCAGTAATAACGGAGTGTGGTAAGCACTACTGGGCATAGCACTTGAAAGCACAGATGATTAAGAACACTAGTATTTCAACCATATTCTTACCATTTCCAAATAGGTTTTAAGATACTTTATGATGAACAGCTATGTATAATATGGCATACATACATAAATTCAAATAAAATTTATGAGGCAAATCTACTCAGGAGAATTTAGTGTTACATGAGCCCACATTATCTAAGGTTCTGAGTGTCCTGGCACCCAGAGCAAAACTGGAATTAATGGTTAGTGTAAGAATGCAAACTTGTTCTAGAGGGGAAAAAACATTTCCCTGATGTGAGGTTCTCTGAAGGACATGCTCAAGGTCTTTCTGACAGGGAACATTGACTAATGTGCGGAGATAATGTTTTAAGAATGATTTTATAGCTGATGCAGAAGCCACCTGCATATGGCTGTTCCTTGTGTCAATCCTCAATAAAATCCAAGGACGTGACTTTGAAAACATCACCTGATCTTATTGCGTTTTTATGTCTGACTCAAACATTCTGCTCAAATGTTATGTTTTTAAGGAGAGAGCCAAATGGAAAAAGATTTCCCATAGGATATAACTCAAACTATTCCTCAGTATACAATCATTAATCTGAAACTCCGTATAATTTGATGTATCTTCAATTCTTTCAAATAATTGGACATTACTTTTTGCAATTATCAACTGTGTAATATATATTTCTTATTGTGAGACTCATGCAACTCTATGATAAAAACAATGACTTTGTTCTGCAAAGCACCTAGGCACACTATTCATTAATTACTTAAGCAGCATTTCAGAAGACAAACTGAAATCAGGTAAGTAAAAAGTCCCTGATATTTATTTTGAGTGCCAAGGTTATTGAAAGGTATCTATAATTATGAGGATTTTCATAATTTTTTAGGTATTTATTTCACTATCTGTGCTTATGTTTGTGTGTATGTATGTGTATGTGTATATGTATGTATGTTTGTAAGTATGTTTGCATGCATGCATGTATAGGTATGTATGTTGTATGCATGTGTAGTATGTTATGGAGTTCATAGACTCAAGAAAATGCATTACTTTCTCAAATCTTAAGCTAAAGGTGACGATGAGCTAGCAGACTGGATGTCTTTTCAATGCTTAGGACCAAACTCAGGGTCTTAGGATCAAAAGCAAATGTCTTAAGCCCTAAACCATCTCTCCAGTACCAGTTTTCATAAACTCAAACTAGTGAATTGTTCCTGGCAGAGTATAGCATGATAAAACACTTTTCTTTACATGTTTATAAAAGGATGCCAATATTGTATTACTCTCTGAACGTATTATTCCTGTTTTAAAATGCAGTAATTGTAAACATAACGTACTATTAGCTGGACATGGTGGTTCATAGTTGAACGTCCAAGAAAAGATTGTGATACAATACTAGAGCTTAATGCAAACACACATAAAATATAAATAAATGTAATAATGACAATAATAAAAATCAAGCAGGAATACACAGTTGTCAAAGAATAATGTACTTGATGCCAAGCCTGATGAGTTTAATCCCTGAAATCCATATAAGGAAACGAACAACTCCCTGATGTTGTCCTCTGACCTCTTCAAGCCAGACATGGGATTCATGTACACACAATACACACAAGGCGAGAAACTCAAACATGTGCGTGCGCATGCACACACACACACACACACACAGAGAGATAGAGAGAGAGAGAGAGAGAGAGAGAGAGAGAGAGAGAGAGAGAGAGAGAGAGAGAGAGAGAGAGGAGAGGGAGTATATTTATCCCTCTAGCTATGAGTGTTAGAGATGCAGGAACAGTTAGAGCAGGTATCACATATGGTAGCAACTACAACAGCAGAATCACAGGCTTGGTGCAGAGAGGGAAAACTGGGCCTAGTGCTGTCTTTAAACTCTCAGATCTTTCCTAGACCCCGACAAATACTCTCCTAGATCCCAGGTGCCATCACCTAGAAATTAAATATCCAGTTTTCCAGAGTTATAAGGGACATTCTCATATGCAGTGATATAGCAAACTGATACCATGTTTTCAGGATAATACAGGGAAAAATATTTGGTATAATAAGTTAAATGTCATACAAAGATATGTAAGTGTATCATCAATGAAGAAAAATCTCTGTTATTTATCAACTATTAGAATTGTTAATGAGATTAATGAGATTTTTTTACATTTTTTAAAATTACTGTAATGGTATGACAGAAAAGTCACCAAAGGCATTTGGAAATTTTATATATGTGTTTTTGGGATTATTTAAGATAAGCGATTGTTATTTGTCATGGTCATGCTATACTCCCCACCCCTCTGATCATGTGACGCTGGTTATGCTCCCATGCTATTGTCCCTGGACCTTTATACAGAGTTCAATACTGCTAAGTAAGCTTCTTGAATTGAAACAACACAACAAATCCTAAGGATTAGTAAGTGTACATTCATTTAAAAAGTATTATTTCTGAGTATTTAAGAAATGTTCACATTTTGCAACAATGTATTATACATTTACAATTCCATCATCTGAATATGGAAGAATATATTCACATTTTAGAATAATGTATTTATATATTTGCAATCCCTTCATCTGAGTGACATCATTGATAGAATTTTGACAATATAAAATTAAATTTTACGCAATCTGTATATCTAACAACTAGATATCATCTAATTAATTTTTTTATGTTTCTTAACACTATTTGTGTTAGGATTTTCATATAATGAAAAGCTTTATGGTTTTTAAAGACCACTCATATCAGTAATTTTTGCTATTTAATCTCACTAGGAATAAATGATATGTGTAGGAATTTGTCCAGGTCACGAACTATAATATTAAAATATTTTCTGATTTTAGTGATTAATAAGCAGGCTGTGGATAACACTGTAAAAACATGCTTAGAGAAATGAGTCACTAGTTGGAGTCATTGTATTACAGACACTAAGATGATTATGACATCACTGAACCATTTCATCTTTTGGGATCTTATTTCATTTACGTGTGGCCAAAATAATATTATAAAGCACATGACTGTGCTTTCAAAATGTTTCCCATAGAAGTTGTGACAATTAAAAATGACTCTAAAGAGGTCTGTATGTGAATGGGCCACTGATACTTTACATTTCAAAAAAAAAAGTTGCTTAATGATGGAATTTTTAACCCTGTATCATAAGTTTCCCTAAACATTACCCTGTGTGGACTAGTCATGGTGGTCCAGCCACTCAGTTAAAAAAAAAAAAACAAAATAACAACAAAAACAACAATAACACCTCCCCCCCCCAAAAAAAAAAAACAAAAATAAAAACAATAGGAGGACCAGGAGTTCAAGATTGTCCTTGGAAATAAAAGACCCTGTTTCAGACCTGCTTCAAAAATTCAGAAGACGTAAAACTAAAAACTGTCCCACCAACCAACAAACAATGACAGTTTCTTAGGAACTATGAAAAGTCAGTTGTTCCTTGGGCTAAAAGAGACATTTTCTTCAGTGACGTAGTTAAGTTGCACAGACTTCTGTAAATATACCTTCAACCATCCATCTTTTAAGCAACCATAATCAAACTCATTACTAATTCATGTGCACAGAAAAACAGATGAAAGTAGAAAAAAAGGGGAACTGCTTGGGAATAAAAGGGGGCCATCAGGAGCGGGAAGGGGCAAGAGAGGAAAACAGGGATGAGTGTCACCAAATCCATTATATACACACACATGAAGATTTCACAATGAAACTTTTTATTATATATAATTGACATATGCTAATAAAAGAAAAAAGATAAATGAAATTATTCATCCATTAAAAATAAAAATTTCCGTGTGCTCTATAATTTATATGAAATTAGAAAAATAAATATCTCTTTGTCAGCCAAAAAGATAATAGTTGGCCCATGTACTAATTGTGACTCCTGATTACTCAGAAAAGCACAGAGTTCAGATAGATCGCAGCCTGTCTCAAGGCTAGATAGAAACAAAATCAAGATTATGTTTTAGGGACACCAATTTTCAGGTAATTTCAACTAATCAAAAACAACTATAAATTCTAATTCTAGTTTACTTTGTAAATGTGTATTCAAACCAAAAATGTTTATAAAATGTATTTGACTATACCAGGTTTAGCTGCTCAGTGGCCTAGCAGAATCAGATTTGACAAAGAACTGGTAGGAATGAACGAGATGCCCTAATGAATATTTCTAGATTGATTCGTTTTTTTAACATATGTTTCCATATGGATGGAATTTGGGAATAATAAAGATAACTGAATTCTCATTTTATATTTATAGAAAAAAATTAAAAACACAAACATAAACAATCTTTAATTAGAAGATCACAAAACATGTAAATTCATCTAACATTTAGATTCTGTCATTTAGTAATATGTATTTCCAAATATTGAATATCTATTGTTAAATCATTATAGACATCTTAGAACAATATTCACACACTATATGGTGAGGTTCAAATTCCAATAAACTTGATAGTCATCCTAGCAATATATGTTTTCAACTCTGTCCTAGCTCCAATCACTGCACAGGTTACACTGGCAGCCAGGAAGATCACACACAGCAAAAGAGCACACCAGTTCATGATTCAAACCCATTGAACATTTCACCCTCATTTTCTCCTACTTTATGAAATGCTTTAAGATATTTAAAAATATTAATTCTACAAAAATATTTAGGGTATTTTGAGATTGTAATTTAATTACAGCAATTTAATTAAATTTCTTTCTACAATCTCTCCCATATACCACTCCCACTCCCCTACAAATGCATGGCCTTGTTCTTCACAAAAACCTAACGAAAAACACAGGATCTCCTGAGTAAAATGGGAGCATGGGGACTCTGGGGGAGGGTTGAAGCGGGGAAGGGGAGAGGCAAGGAGAGGAGGAGAGAAAACTGTAGAGCTCAATAAAAATCAATTAGAAAGAAAACTTTAAAGAGCTAAAGAATTCATATATGTGTGTGTGTGTGTTTATACATAAATTCATAATACAGCCTATTGAATCTATATAGTGTTACTTGTACGTAATTTTTCAGGGTTGACACTTTGGTACTTGCAACAAATCAGTGTGGTCTTCCCTGAAAAGTGCCTCCATTCCTTCTCTGAGTGTTCATCAGTTGCCTGTAGTTATTTTCATACTCTTAAGTGCCATGCTAATCATCAATGTGGTTCACTGGAATCATTATTTTATACATGAATACAATGCATTGAGATCCTTTCCTCCTCTTATACCCTACTTCCAACTCCTCCAGCTCCCATCCCTCTCCCAGCTTTTTCTTACTCCACTTCTTGTCATCATTGTCCTCCTTCTTCTGTTTGTTTTATAACACACTGAATCCATCAGTGCAGTCCCATATACATCAGTATAGGCTTCAGTCCACTAGAGTATGGGCAACCACAGCAGTCCATCCATTCAAGTTTGTTGAAGTCTAATAATGAAGGGACATTTTGGTAATGATTTTATCACAGATGCATTTAACTCTTACTTAATGCTTGACACTTCAGGAATTATTGAGAAAATGAACAGTGGTGTTAAAAATGTACATCTTTTCAAATAATCAATCAGAGTACTGTAGTGGTGCGACCAATTAACTTGAAAATAAGAATTTAAGGTTTTATGCTTAATTTTATTGGTAATTAATTCATATTCTTGGTAACATCCTCTGCTTCACTAGGTCTTCATAAATCACTTAAAAATGTTATATATATATATATATATGTGTGTGTGTGTGTGTGTGTGTGTGTGTGTGTATGTGAACATACCATACCATATATTTTAACTGTACTATAGAAGGTATCAACATAATAATAACAAAAATATTTTATGCACTTGTTATTATTTATTATGGATATATTTATATATGATTACTTACTATAATGGACACATTACCAATTAGATATTCAATATTTTTGCATTACGATATACAATTGTGTTACAAGGAGAGTGCCCCTTGTTTGTCCTGGCCTTCCGGCTAGCTTACACCTGAAATAACCACACAGAAACTGTATTAATTAAATCAATGCTTGGCCATTAGCTCTGACTTCTTATTGGCTAACTCTTATATATTAATTTAACCCATCTTCATTAACCTGTGTATTGCCACGTGGCAGTGGCTTACCAGAGATTCTAAGTGGCATCCATCTCAGGCGGAGGATCCATGGCTTCTCTGACTCTACCCTTCTTCCTCCCAGCATTGAATTCTCTTTTCTCCACCTACCTAAGTTTCCACCCTATCAACTAGGCCAATGCAGTTTCTTTATTCATTAACCAATGAAAGCAACACACAAACAGAAGGAACTCCTACACCACAACTGCATTCTTTATGTATAGAAAATGTTCACTGTTTTAATGTATGATAAGCAAAGGTATTGCAATAGCACTAGTTGCTCTTTTATTTATAGTTTTTGGTAGAAAAGTGAATATAGACCTGGTTAAATCCTTGTTAAATGAAACAAAGGATAGCACTCCATGCCTATGCTTTGAAAGGGGGTACCCACACCAATATCAGGAAGTGCCATGGTGGCTAAAAATACTTGAGTATTTATTCACACCTAAGTGTATATAACCAAACACAGTGTTCCCCCATGATGCATAAATGCTGGATCTTATTCCATATTACTTTCAGTGGTGATGCAAAGTATCATAGCATGTAAGATAGATTCTTCTCTCCCATAATGACTTTAAAATGCAGTAATGTCCCTCACAGGTGATGATAACCATTCAGGGGAAGACAAGTGTATACAAGGCAGAATTCGACAAAAAAGACAATAGCATCAGATTTATGTTAGAGGGCAAATGCCAGGTAATTTTTTAAGAAATTACCTAGAAAGTAGGTTAAATTGCTTTAGGGATCCCAGGAAAATCTCTCTCATTGTACAAAACTAGGAAAGCAATAGAAAGTGCTAGAAGAATTGATAAAAAATGGAGCTCAATGCAAGCTAGGGATGATGCTATTACAGATGCGCTGAACATCTCGAACATCAGGTATGTGGGACTTGCTTGAATATGTGTATTCAAATAAATTCCAGGTAAAATGACCAACTTTAAAAAAATACAGTTTCACTTAGATCAATGTGAACCCTGGTTCAGCGTATTCAAATACATGAGATCTTGCTCTAGTTAATTAAAACAATAATTGTTTGCATTTCCCTTCAACTGTAAATTAAACTAATGCAGGAAGGGGTTGTGAGAAAGAGGGAGAAGGAGTAAGGGAAAGAGAAATGGCTGCTTTACACTAGAGTTACTGTGAGTCTGTTTTCATAAGCTTTCACAGCAATATATTTTAATATTCCACATTTCCAAGTCTGTCACTTTGTAGGCATTGTCTGGGGAAACTCTAGTGACCTTTTTTGGGAGTAACCCAGAGGAAAATCTGAGAATTGCTCCATTCCTGAAAATTAGTTGAGTCTGAAAGTTTGTTTTCACACTTGGTCTTTTATTTATAGGTTTTGGTAGAAAGGAGAATATAGAAGTATTTTGTTTTTTTTTTACACAAGTATTTTGGCTGTCTACAAAATATGCCACCTTGTGTCCTGTGTTATACTTTGGCTGTCTCCGATTTGACATGCTAACATGATATAATTTTATGAACTATATGCTGTATATTAAAGCCTAAATATAAACCCTTTGAATGTCTAACGTTGGTATTAATGAAACATTCCGTGCAGAACAACTTTTGATGTAGTCAGTGTGTGAAGAGATATGAGTGTGAAAATTATAACCAATCCAAATGATCAGTATAGAACCTAGACGTGACCTACTGTCTTCTTTTTGTAGCTTCTCATCTTTGACATTGGCATAAGGTTACTACAAACAAGGAATAGATACCAGGCAATTGAACTCGAATAAGACTGTAGCATATTCAAACATACACACACATACTCTTATGCATGCACATAATGCATGTATACACGCACAGAGATGGGGCAGAGAAAGAAGAGAAGGAGGGACTGAGGAAGGGAGGAAAAGAGAGACATTTTGGTTCCACATAAGACCCAGTGACAGAACATTATATTATTGGACCTAGGGGATACTTATGTTCAGTTCTTGTGATGTTTCAGGAAACTGACATGTAAAAGGAAAAGAAAATTTTAAACATTCTGTAATGAAAAAGACCCTATGTGTCCCCGGGTCTCTCTGGTGTGTGGCTACTTACAAAGGATGGCCTGATGTTATTGTAAGGACAGCTTCCTCTGCATGTTACCCATCATCTGTGATGAAGGAGGCAACAGAACTAAAAAGCTACTTACTCATAAAGGTTAGCATGCTGATATATTCTTCTATCTCCCTTCCCCAAACCATAAAATTACCTATTTAATATTCACCTCACGTCTGAGAAGAGAACAGAACCATGCTATTCGGATCCTGCTTTGATTTCCTTTACAATATAGATACATCATGAGTGATTTACTTCATGTTTTTCTTCTCTTATTTCTAACATTGTCTGATAGGTGAGAAGGATGGAGTCTGTCAGCACATAGTGTTTGAGTGGTCAGACTGAGATTGTGCAGGATTCATTCTTCTGGAAACTATATAACAAGACAGAATGGATTTTTAGATGTTCCTGGTAGATAGTGCTATGGTGTAACACATTAGACACTTTCAAAACAGGTGTGGAGGAAGAATTCAGAAACATGGTGAAGAAAGCCCTTCCAAAAGAATAGCGACCTCACTGTGGAATATATAAAGAGAATAAAGTATTAAGGTTATATTTAAAGAAAGTCACGTGTAATATAGATAATCATTATTATTGCCTTTCTTCTATGGACAAGGATATATTATATATGTCACGAAAATAAACATATTTACAAGCTTATTCCTTAAAAACTACACGAAAGAGAAGTGCCAGTTAGGGAGGGCTCAAGTTGTAGCCAGGATACAAATCAAACTTTTGAGAATAAGCCCACTTCTAATTTCTGCTCCCATTGTTTTGAAGATCAGGACAAAACAAATTAACGTTCTCACTCAAGAGCTATGGAATCAAAACAAATATCAAGCCAAACTATTATTTTGTTTTTTGAGGCAAGATTTCTCTATGTATGTCCAGCTGTCCTGGAACCAGCTCTGTAGAACAGGCTGCCCTCAAACTCACAGAGATTTATCTGCCTCTGCCTCCACAGTGCTGGACTAAGGTGTGTGCCATTACCATCCGGCAGATGCTTTTTATATGAGTGAAAAGTATCTTTCCCACTTGATTGCTCCCTTGATGTGCTCCAAGGTGTTTGCTGAACCGCATCTCTGTTGTGACTGCTGCACATCCAGGAGCTCTCAAAGGGCTAATTGGTTGGTGCCCTCTGTGGTAATGTGGACACCACAGAGATTTAGATTTGGAGAGAAAACTCTCGCGTGTTTGTCTTGGGACGAAGCTTTTTATATCTTTGTGTCTTAGTTCCACATCTATTAAAATAATAATTGTGTCTCCCAGGGTATGGTTAGTCTAGTTGGATCTAAGCTTGTAGCATGTACCTAGGAAATACCGGTTTTCTTCTCCATGAATATCTTTGTAAATTGCTACCTCATAATACCATTGCATGAGTCTCATCAGCTTTCATACAATATTTCACAATAAGCATAATCTATTTACTTCCTGAGATCACAATAGTGTATGTGAATTTCCTTCCAAATAGTTTCTCATCCATTTCTAGCACTCTACCTTGCTGATATCCAGGACTCAGGGACATTCTTAGGCCTCCTTACTTTTATTCTACGTAAAAAGCAGTCCTGACTGCTGCTTTGGTACATTTCTTTCCCAGTGAGTTAATCAGTCCAACAAGAAAATAACACCAAATAGCCCACATCTGTTCATTTCTTCTAAAGCGAATGACTCACTTCTGCCTCTTAGATAATCTCACCAAATGTGTGATGCAGTTTATAGGGATCCAGCCCTTCTCAGAAAGAGAGATGGGGCTTAGTTTCAGAGACATTAATGGAGACCAGCAAAAACCTGAGCTGAAGTGGTGAATATTTTGTTTATTTGGACAAACAGAGCACTTTGGTGTGATTTCACATTCGGGCATCCAGCATTCCTTTCAGTTCCCTGGCAGGTGAATAAACAGCAGACTGCAGAGTAGCATGTAGAAAGCAGACATTTTTGCGAATGGCAGATGAGCACCACAGGTACTCTTCTTAAGCGAATGCAGTTCACAGTGCTGCAGAGGAAGTGAAGAGATGAAGGACCGCAAGGAGCTAAAGCCAAATTTCTTCAGAGAAAAGTAGGTCATAATGGGTAATGATCAATTATTGCCTCCTGTTGTTTAGGCAACATTCCATGTTGGTGATATTAATTTTTCATTTGTATAAACAACTAGAGTGTGTGTGTGTGTGTGTGTGTGTGTGTGTTTTTAAAACATGTATATGTAATTAGTGTTGCCTGAGGAATCATACTGTGTATCCTATTCTGATACTATTCATTATCATGTAACTTGTTTCCCTTGTTCTCCATCCACGGCATGACTGCATACAAGTTAATTATTCATGTTAATAATGGCCCTTTAATAATCTCTATGTTTGAGCTACTATGAACATTGCTATACTTTACATGAACATGTCTGCTCTTGTTTACCATCCACTAACTTCTCAAGTGTATGATATAAAAAAAACTGCTAGGCTATGGAACATAAGTATCTTAAAGTTAACTTAGAAGCTGCCCCTGCTTTCCAAAGTAGTTTGCCAGTTTACTTTTTGTGATGGTCAGTCTTCATTTTTGAATTAACTGGATTTAGACTTTCCATGAAATTGGTGATGTGGGTTTTTCAAAAAGTTTTAACTCAAAGGAAGTCTACTCTTGGATGTGGGTACCAACAATGAAAGGTTACAGGATGGAACTGAATGAAAAGGAAAGTGAGCTGAGTGGGCATCTTCATCACTCTCAGATTCCTGACAGTGCACACATTGTGATTAGCCATCTCTTCTTGCTCCTGCCACCACCTAAGTGGTATCATATTCTATCTCCTAATCCATGAACCAAAATAAACCTACCATTTCTTAAGCTTCTACAATCAGGCATTATGCCACATTATGCCTGGGTGGGAACGAATGCCCACCCAGGAATATATGAGAATATTCCTTCATTTTCTTGCTTGTGGAATTAGGTGACTTTGACACTGAATGGCAATCTGGTTATATTAACTGTGATGAGGTGTTTTCTACTGGAGTGTACTGATTTCCAGTATATATATATATATATATATATATATATATATATATATATATATATATATTCAAAATCTACAATCATATCCATACTTTTAAACTTAGATGTCCACTTAATCTTGCTGATGGAAAACAAACCACATTATTTCTATCCAAGCTTCACATCTTTAGCTTCATTTGAACTGTTTTTATTAACATTCAACACATACATATTTTAATAATCAAAACCAAACTCCATTTTCCCGGGAGCAAATTGCATAGATATTTTCAGAAACATTCTTATATCCCACTCAATGGCTAAACATAAAATTTTATTATTCTTTTCCTAATAAAAACAGAAGAAATATCAGTGTCATTTCTGTTCTATTTTACATAAAGCTGTAACAATGCTGAGAGTGTTTATAAATCATCTCATTGCATTGTGACTGACCAGATTTTGTTTCTTTGTTCAACTCTGGGAAAAATCTAAGAAGAACCCTTCCTAACATGACTTGATTGATTCCTTCCTGGACACGGGAGCATGGGTATACAAGCCACACATCGATTAGCTCAGCTTGGGGCACTGGAACAGGCCTGGCTTGCGGCTCTTCCTCCTTTATTCTCAGCATCTTCTGGTTTCCTGGACAAGATGTCTGATGATTTTCCTTTTGTTACATTGTTTACTGTGAGGTCAGAAAAATCATCCTGTTGTTATCACCCCTATTGGAACTCTGGACCAAAAAAGAGAAATATATGTCTTTGAACATGAAGGCTGTGTGTTTACTGAGACATCACTTTGTTGACTTATGGGCCGATTTACTATATGGGAAAGAAAGTGGTGTATAGGAGACAGTATTTTAAAAGGAAGATATTTATCTATTGGCACTTCCTGAGTACCCTTATGTGCCTTCTTCACACAGTGCTTCTAAGCTCAGTAAATTTGAAGAGAAACTTCTAGATTCTTAGAAAAGTTCTTTGCTTTAACCTCTAATGTTTCAACCTAAGAAACAAATGGTCAGGGCATTTTCACAGTGTCTGTTTTTGGAGACCTTGAGCTAATCATCTAACTATTTGAGATTTTAAACCAGATACCTTCTGAAAGTGTGCAAAACTTATGCCTAGCTTCTGTACCCTTCCCTTCATGAGTGGTTCCTTTCCTACAGAGACAGGAAAATCACAGGTGTTGTCTCACCCGGTATGTAAATGGGTTCTGATGGGGAAGCTCTGCTAACCAATCATGACTAGTTAAGGCATGGCTACCTGGAGCCCAGGAAGAAAAAACTGGGACAGACCAGGTGTGCGCTCTCTCTGGGCGATTTCCACCTGACACAGAGGAAGTCGGACTTCCCATTCTTGTGGTGTGAGTTCCCCCTTATAACAATTAAAAATATAATTGTTTATCTTTAAGCTGGCCTGGTTATTTCCCGAATCGAGCTAGCCTCAACAGGGTTCAACTTTTCAAATGCAAGAATGCAAAATGTAGAACTATAACTTTTTCAAAATTAACTATGAATAAATCTTTCTTCCCCTAATAGTAATTTAATGAATATTAAATATTTGGCTCTGAATGAGGATATTATAGATATCATTGATTTTCTAAGGCATAAGAAGAATTATGCATGGTCTAAGTTGGTTTCACTTATTCAGAGAAACTTCCTTTTAGAAGATTCAGTTCCCATAACCTTATAGATCATTGTCCCATCAGTCATCAACCTGAATTACTATGCATATTTAGATATGTGTATATGTATAGTTTTCATTGGTCACTTCAAGTGCTCCATTATAGTAACAGCCCTGTGTTCTCTACACACGTATCCTCAATGCCTAACCTGTTTTGTAACTATTTCACAGATGAATGAAGACATAGTCATAACTGATGTAATAGAAACATAAGCTAACATTAGGAGGACACTGTCTATCTTGACACCTCTAAAATTTTTCCCATGGAAGGTAATATCTTTTGAGTTATGAAGGAGAGTTCCAAGTTAAGAATTCCCTATGATGATAATGTGGTGTTTAGATTTTCGTGAATGACAGAAGAAGAGAAGGCAAAGAGGAGGCAAGTATAAAATGGAAAAGGTCCATAGATCTGAGCCATAGTATTTTCAACTTTTGAATTCTCCAAAGACTGATCCTTTTGGCACAAACATCCTGAACATAAGAGTCATGGCATTTTTAGATCAGTTTGTCCAGGCAGATAACATCTCGCTATCAAAGGTAAGTCTTGCGGGAAGAGCAACAAACAGGCAAGGTAGAGCAGACTTTTACAGACTTAAATTGATTATACTCATTTGAAATAATCAAAAACCAAACCAAGATGTGCCTTCCTCAAAGCAGAAGGCAGAAGAAACAGTCCTTGTCATCCTTCTGCTTCTTAGTTTTGTTGATCACTCTCCCCCCTTTAAATGATAGGTTTTATTTTTTATTGTTTTTTTTTTTTTCTGAACATGAGAAAAAAAATCCCGAACCTCAGAGAGCTCTCCTCAACATACTGGAGAAATAAGCTGGATGATGTCCACACAAAAATATAAATATAAAACTAATGTTGTTACTTACTATGCTTCACAAAACTCCAATCATGAAGACTCTCCTTATCCAAGGTCTTATTTTTTTCTTTTCAAGGATGGAACTTTAAATTTGAATAGCATCATCTGTATCTGAAAGTCTAACTTGCAAATAAGAACTGCCTTCCAGCTTAAAGTCCATGAAACACAACATTAACCTGTGAAAAGAAAACACGGTGAAGATCTCCTGAAATATATACACAGCATGTTAGTGTTACAACACTCTTGTGAGTGGTTTGTGAAAAAATCATGATAAGAAAATAATAACTGATAAGGTGAGCATAAACTTGAGAGTACTTTTCCTAATTAATCATGGACTGTTGTAGTTGGAAGGAAGAGAAAAGGATATAAAACTTAATTCCTTTGGATTGAGACATGGAGAACAACCATTTAAGATTAAGGGTCAGGTAAAGGGAAGGATTCAGATAAAACCAAGGTCTGCAGTGCCCCTGACCTCAGACTAATAAGTATTTTGTAATATTACTAGGACAGGTGCTAATGCAAATTACTGTGCTGAGTGATACATAAGGCTTAAACATTTTGGCCCAGCATACACTTATTAATCATTTTTTACCACATTTTTGCCTAACTACTAAATATAACTCATCCCTTTCCATAATATTGTTGTGAGAATCAGTCATATATGAATTAGAGGAGTCCTAGACAAATTAAAATACCTGACAAATTATATCTGTCCTCTTGTACCTCTAAACAAATGGAAAAGGTAACGATGAAACTCAGGAAAGGTATTTTATAGCTAACCCAGGAAGATAAGACAGCATCTTTACTCCTGTCTTCAGAGATGATGACATAAGTTCTGCCGGTTAGAATTCAGCATCTTTATCACAGTCTTCAAAGACTCTATTCAATGGTTTCCTATAGAGACAGTTCTGCTTTGTCTTCCTTCCTTCCTTCCTTCCTTCCTTCCTTCCTTCCTTCCTTCCTTCCTTCCTTCCCTCTCTCTCTCTCTCTCTCTCTCTCTCTCTCTCTCTCTCTCTCTCTTTCTATCTTTCCTTTTGTAGTGAGATGGGTTGTTTCAGAATCCCTTAGTATCTCTCATTTTCAATTATAAATCCAGAACCGTTGGCACCACTCCAACAGAAGTTTCTTTGTCCATAACAGCCAGTGGCAGCAGGGACCATGGACATAAACATGAACCCAGCATGAATCACCGACATCAACATAGCCTCTGGTGGTAGCATGGACCTCAGCCATGAACAAAGTCTCCTGAGGCAGCCCTAATTTTGAAGGAAATAATAGATAGTTCATTTTAGAGCCAACTTTTACTGACCATAGCCAAGGAATAGAGATTTACATTACTTAAAATTCCGTGATCCATTTTCATGAAATTTTTCAGTTTTACAGAATAAATAAATCATAATATAAGGAAAGTTTAAAATACATTTATGGACACATCAGAGAAAAAGTTATTGAAATATGGGAAAGATATTACTAGAGAAGTAAGATGTTATCTGATAGCATTTTAACTTTTAGGTTCATGGAAGCAAATTGCTGGTAAGTCAATAGATCCCAAAGTTTTATCTATTAGTACGACACAGGGGTGAGAAAGGAATGACTATTCCTAAGGACTAAAACTAACCCAAGATAAGGCTAATAGTGTCTATACCCCTAATATCTGAATCTCTCAACATTATTTAACACCTAGATTATACACAAAGTGGACATATGTGTGTGGGCATTGGGGATTGTGAATAGGTAATGATCTTGAACATATATTGGCATTGTTGAAAATCAAGTGAAATTATTCAAATGAAGAATTGTATCAAAAAGAAGGCTGTTACCTTAGGGGGATTGTTGACTGAACTCTCAAGATATTTAGCCATCCACGTCTTCTTAGGTTTTCTTTTGCTGTGAAGAGGCACCATGACCACAGCAATTTTTTTGTTTTGTTTTGTTTTTATCTTTGCTGTTTTGAGACAGGGTTTCTCTGTGTAATAACCCTAGCTGTCCTGGAACTAGTTCCTTTGGACAGCATTGTCCTTGAACTCACAGAGATCCTCCTGCCTCTGCCTTCTGAGTACTGGAATTAAAGTCATGCACCACCAATACCCAGTCACAGAAACCATTATAAAGAAAAACATTTAATCAGGGTTAGCTTACAGCTTCCGAAGTTTAGTCTATTATCATCATGGCAGGACATGGGAGCACACAAGCAGGCATGGTGCTGGAAAGATAGCTAGGAAATCTACATCTTGATCCATAGGCATCAGGAAGAAAACTGTAACACTGAGCATGGTTTGAGCATTAGAGAACTCAAAGTCCATCCTTACATTGACATACTTCCTCCAACAAGACCATACCTCCTAATAGTCCCTCACCTGTGAGAACCATTCTCTTTAAAACCATCACAGAGGTAAGTGTAAACAAAGACAAAAATACCAAGATTTGTATCTGTCTTTTAATTACACCATTGAACTCTTCAGAACCAAGTTGAGAGTTACTGTTTTATTAAAAGTAGTTTCTAGGTCATTATTACACATCTATGGTATATTATAAGAGATGAGCATAGTCTGGATTTGCATTTACTCTTATACGTACTGAATTGCCTTTTCTTCCAGGACATAAATAATATTGAAATAAAGATATTAAACTCAACATTAATTCATTTCCAAAGACACACAGAGGCTATTTTAATTACAGCACTGTTTTGTCATTCAGGCATATTCCTAGCTAGCTCTTACATCTTAAATTAATACATTTCTATTAATCCATGTATTGCTACAATGGTGTGGCTTACCAGTAATGTTCTGGCACCTTTATCTTTTAGTGGTTACATAACATCTCTTTGACTCCACCTACTCTCTCTATATATTTCTATTCATATTTCCTGCCTGGCTTTACTCTGCTAAGCAATTGGTCGAAACAGCTTTATTCATCAACCAATAATAACAACACATATACAGAAGGACATCCTACATCAATGAAGTGAATAAAGAGCAGGGAACAGGTTATTGTTAGGATTTTGAAGAATGTAGAGTGACTGAACAGACAGGCAAAATGAAATGCTCCCTGTCTTTTGTTAGGATACATGATGGCTGTAGAGCTTTGTAGAGGATACTGGGAAATAAACAGGGATTGATTCACAAATGGAATTTTCCAAACACTTTCCTTGATAGCTTTATTTATATTTATTGTATTGCATTGGCTAATTTTTTTCTAATCTAACACAAGCTAGGATCATCTGAGAAAAGGATTCTTAACTGAGTAAATTCTTCTATCAGATTTGTCTGTAGATAAGACTGTAGGATATTTTCTTGACTAATGATGATTTGGGAAGGCTTTGCCACTATGTGGTGCCATTCCTAAGAAAGTGGTCTTGAGTTGTAAAGGGAAGCTAACCAAGTACATCATTGGAATTGCTACCAGTAATCAGTGTTTTAGATACTTCCTCTCTCTGCTTCTATTTCAGTTGTTATCCTGACGTCCCTCAGTGACAACAACTATGACCTGCCTATGTAAACCAAATAAACCCTTTTCTTCTCTAAGTTATGTTTAGTTATGATGTTTTAGCACAGTAAAAGAAATGAACATGAACTCTACAGCTTGGACGGGCTCACTGTGAGCCTTGTCAGTTTGGTTGCTCACCTTCCTGGACTTAGGGGGAGCTGGGAGGACCTTGGACTTAACATAGTGAAGGGAACCCTGATGGCTCTTTGTCTTGGAGAGGGGTGGAGAGGGGGTATGGGTGGAAGGGAGGGGAGGGAAGGGGGAGAAGGAGGGAAGGAAATGGAAGTCTTTAATAAAAAATGAGGAAAAAAAAAAGAAACGAAACTAGGACCCCTGTCTTTTTCTCTAAAGACTTAAACATGTTCTCATAGTAAATATAGTTCTCAGGATCATCAGAAGATCTATGTAGAGCTGTAATCATTTTATTAACCCTTTAATTAAATTAGAAAAGAAATCAAAAGCCAGCTTAAAAGCACTGTGATATGGATGGGGCTCTTGATTATAGTCTCTCTGCATTTAATGTTGGCTAAGGAGAGTTATGTGATGCAGATTGTATTGTGTCAATAAAATCTACATATTCTTCAGGATTGATATTGATTTTATTCACACAATACATATATATCATATACACATACATACACATGTATGTAACAATAATTAATGTAAAAAGGAGTCATGGATATATATATATATAATGTATATATCCTATATTATATATATTTTATATATATATCCTTCAAAGATTGAGGAAAGAGAAAAAATTTTGTAGTTACATTACAATTCAAAAATAAAAGAATTTTAAAAAGGAATATCTCACAAGAAAGAAATGAAATACAGTGTCTCCTTTGCTGTAGTCATAGGGTCATAGGGTGCTCCAATCAGTCTCCAGACACTAATTGTGCCCAATCAGTGTGACTATGGACAGCTGGTATCAGCAGCAGTGACTTCTTTTGTATTTAAAGGAGTATATGAGTTCAGCATAAGCTTGTTTGGGGGATTATTAGGAAGTTAGCGTTAGAATTCATTTTACTGTATTCTGTATTTTCTGTTGTCTTTTAAATGTACACTCCACATAAACTGAACATAAAGTTAGACGTAAAGACAGCGGCTTCCCAGACACTCTGAACATTTGTGGTTCCTTAAACAAGAGCGGAAATCAAAAATCTCACAAGAAAAAGCACACACATTAGAAAAAATGTCTTTCCTTCTAATCAGTCTTAGACCTAGGAAAATTTGCTAGAAAATGTGAATCTTCTGTGCAGAAGAAATGTCATATCTTTGCAGACGTGGAGACCGAGTGTAACTGCTGATGCTTTTGGCTGAGATTTAGCAAGGGACAGTCTAGGCAACCAGACCTGTTTTCTTTTACACACAGTTTCAGTTCTTTCTTCCCTACTTTAAAAAATGCTCATCAGCCGGGTGGTGGTGGCGCACGCCTTTAATCCCAGCACTTGGGAGGCAGAGGCAGGCGGATCTCTGAGTTCGAAGCCAGCCTGGTCTACAAGAGCTAGTTCCAGGACAGGCTCTAGAAACTACAGGGAAACCCTGTCTCGAAAAAGAAAAAAAAAAACTAAAAAATGCTCATGATTGGTCATCAGAGAAATGGGGAAAAAAGAGCTTCTATTATAAATGTTTCTTTAACATAATAAAATCAGCTCAGAAAAAGTAACCTTTATCTGAAGGTGCTGAAAGTGTCTGTGGAGGCTTGAAGATTTCCTTCCCATAGTCTCAGATATTTGGGCACCTGGTCCACAATTGTGGAAAGTTTACAGAAATCTAGGAAGAATAATCTTGTTTGAGAAAATACAGCTCTCAGGATGGATTTTGAGGTTTCAAAGTCTTTCACCATTCCCAGGTCCCCATTTGTTCTTAGTACTTGCAATTCAAGATGTAAGCCCACAGATTTTTGATCCTGCCTTCATGGCTTCCCTTTGCCACCACAGATTCTAATCCTTTAGACCATATACCAAATAAACTCTGTCTTCTTAAATTGCTTTTGCCATGGTGTTTTGTCACAGCACTAAAAGAGCAAACAAACTAAGAGTAATAGTTTATACCATCGTCTTGACACAATACAGAATTGCTAAAGTAAGGAGTCTCTATGAGTCAATGAGAAACTGACCTGTGAGTATGTCTTGAAGGCATTTCCTTAATGGTGTTAAAAGAGATGGGGAATATCATTAGGAATATGCATATTAATATGAATATGAATTATATGGGCTCTATCCTAGATAAAATAAAAAAGAGAGATTAAGTTCAGTCCTAACATGCATACAATAATTTTTTTCTCTGCTGTTCCATATAGATGTGGCTAATCGCTCTGTTTTCCTGCCATGACTGACCTCTAATAAGGAGACCCTACCTAGAATTGTAAACCAAATAGACCCTTTCTCCATTAAGAAACTTTTGTTATGGTATTTTATCAAAGTAACAGAATCATACCTAAGGCAGTGAACCACTTCCCAGCACTGAGATCATGCTTTGGAAAACAACAGACCACTAGGTCCACCAGAAACCAGAATTTCCTCCAGCTCTCTGCTGTTTGCTTGATTTTGTTTCCTCTAGTTTTTCATGGTTTGATCCACCGGTCAGAAGAACTATATTTTGCTTAATGTGATAGTGAATGAAAGACTATTTGCCTGCTGTATTCCAGCATAACTAATACAATTCAATCACTCACATTAAAACCATTACTTTTGGAATGACAATGCCTTATCTGGGAACCATTGGTGTCCCATGTGGTTGTCTATGGAAGACAAAAAAGACATCAAAATGCAACTTTGTGATAGTGTTTTTGTACAACTTGATGAGAAACAATAGATTTTACTCAAATATATTTTTACTTTGTTGATCTTAATACTCTAGATTCTTGAAGAAACCAAATATAAACTGATTGCTCTAAAATTGAATACATTTTATCATGACTAACCTTGTTACCTTGAGTAGATTTGGGAATGGTTGAGAGATTTGTAAGGTACAGTTTTTTGTGTGCCTGTGAGGAAATTTCTTGTGACGGAGTCAACTGGATCATGAGGGCTCTCACCTAATGCATAATAATCCATTGGTGGACAAATACTTGAATAGACAATGTAGTATGGATGTAGTGAGATTGAACTTGGTGAGGCATAATTAGAGGAAAGAGAAAACTGGCTTGTGTCCAGGGACTCCATCTTACCCTGCATTCTTTTATTATACCTTTGATTGATTCTTCATGTCCACCATTAGTTAACAACTTCCTTTTCTCATGGTCCCATTCCTACAGTGTTCTGACTACCAACAAACAACATGGGGACCAAGTGAGCTTTGAATAAAATCATTGAAACTATTAGCATAATAAACCTTTCCAAATTAGAAGAGTTTCTCTCTTGAAAAAAGTGACTACCACACACCATTTTGAAATACTATTACCAACTGCTCCCAAGTCTAACAATGTAAGATGTGCGAATAACCATTCTAGGACATAAGGTAAAATCATTAAATGATATTCGAAGCAGAAATTAAGCAGAAGTCATGTGTGCTTCTTCTAAAAAATATTTATTTATTTATTTATTATGTATACAATATTCTGTCTGTGTGTATGCCTGCAGGCCAGAAGAGGGCACCAGACCCCATTACAGATGGTTGTGAGCCACCATGTGGTTGCTGGGAATTGAACTCAGGACCTTTAGAAGAGCAGGCAATGCTCTTAACCTCTGAGCCATCTCTCCAGCCCCTCGTGTGTGCTTTTAATTGCTAGAATGGACTAGCAAATTTCTCCTGATTGACAGGGTGTTTTTTTCAGACTATCCGGTTGTTTCTTGCTGTGAACTGCCACTCACTGACATTAGATATCTACTCTACAAAAATGACTTGGGGGAAAAAAGGCACATTTTCCTGATGGCATTCCAAAGAGCTGGTTCAGTGTCCTGAGGAATATTCTCTTGAGTTTTAGAGGGTACATGAACTCAAAAGAGCATTGAAATAATCTAAAATCATAAACTTGCTGAAGTCAGCTCTCTAAAGCATGTCAAGGGGTTGTAGTCAGAAAGAAGTTTATTACTTTCCAAATAATATGGAAATGTTTTTGTCTAAGTTGAATACTTTAGATCATCCCAGGAAAGATACTTGAGAGTAGAAAACTAAAACTCTCAAGAGTAGTATTTCATTTAATATAAGGGATTGAAACATAGACTAAAATTGAACTTTAATATGAGAGTTGTCAAAGTATGAATACCAGGAAAGCACTGAGTGGTGTTTACAATAGTGGAGAGGATATAAATTGTACATCCAATAGAAAGGGACAAGCTTCTATACTGTCAGAAAAATATGAAGCCAGCCAAGATACTCAACAGGCACATTATACTATTTTATATGCAGTCTCTATTTATTTAAGTCTCCATACTTCCTAAGGGATATCTGTGGTACAGTTTTACTGATTTGTTTGTTTGCTTTTAAACAAAACCTTACTCCATATTCTAAGTGGGCATTTAATTTGCAATTCTCAGCTCTCCAAATGCTGATATTACAGCATCCACTTAGGTACCTGACTTTCACAGACAATTTGCTTTTGTTTGATTTCTCTTTGTTTAATCTTTGGTCATAATTCAATCAAATATAAGAAACTGATTTGTGAAGGTCACCATGGATAGAGAGGAGCTGTAGGTCCGATTATCAAAGAGAAGGGATACTTGTTTCTAAAACTTCTCAATGTTTTAATCCTCAACCTTTTAAAACTATGGGTATTTGTTGTATCTTCCATTGAAGAATTTAAAAATGTTCAAAGTAATTCAGTCATGGATTACCCATTCCTTTTGATAATCTGGTGTGTTTCCAATATTCTTTCGTTTAGAATGCTACTTCCTTATACAATTCAGATCAGATATTCTTTATACTACTTTGTATCCTGGTTTCTTTTGCTCTCATTAAAAGATTTCAGTACAATCTACCACCAGTTTTTATGAATAAAGATTTATTGTTCACAGCTGTATTCATTAGCTATGTATTGTTTATTGCTGTTTCCCCCATTGCATTTAAAATTTATGAAATTGAGAGGCTTCAACAGAGGCTTCATGACCTGAAAATTTTAAAATATTCTGTTAGCCACTACACAAATAAATCAAAGACCCCAAATTAAAGAATTTTATCTCCAATAGAATTAGAATTTTTTTTACATTATTCGTAACAGCTTTGTAACTTTGGGTGAAGTGCTAAGTCTCTTAGAGTTTCTTTAGGTTTATCTGTTTTACTCAGTGTGTGTGTGTGTGTGTGTGTTAATTAAGTATGAAAGTGCATATAGAAGGTACTACATTTTCTACTAATATGAAAGTTTGATAGGATTTTTACAAGGTCCCCTGCCTCAAATATTAAAATGTGCCAGCACCGGGGAGCAGTGTTGCTTTGCTGATTTGGTTATTCCGTAGATTGCTTCTTTTGGTTAAGAGAACTCCTGTGTCCATACACTTTCTAAGAGACAGGACTGAATTCCCGGGGAGCTCCAAACAATTAGTCATTACTTGCCTAAGGTCATCAGAATATTCATTCTTTTGTTCATAAAGCAACATGTGGACATGAAAAGACAACAACATTATTGAGAGGTATTGCAAGATTCTTAATGTGGTGATGCAATTCCTCCTTGTTTATTTCTACTATTTATCTTATTTTATACCTAGTCTCTAAGAAGGAAATACCACTGCATACTTAGATGAAAGCCTATAAAGAAAAATCAAAGCACTCTATTGCTTCCAATGATCAGTTTCCATTTCACTCCCATATCATTAATTTTACAGACAGAAAATATAAGTCCTGCTTTTTCTTTGTTTTATCTCATCCTGTTTAAGTTATGTGACCAACCATCCTAGAATTCTTACCTTTCTTCTACTAGACTGACAGTTTCATACTGAAGTTCAGCAATAGGCAATGAACAAATACCTCAATGTTGCCAGGTATCAATTTACAATTGTGTAATTTAAGCTTCTCCCAATACAAAATAAAAAGCATCAGAGCATATTTCAGACCTAACACCACATATTCTGATACTTCTGCAAGGTTCCACTCTACAGATCAGTGCTCTCTGGCTCTCACACTCTAACTCACTTTTTCTCTCCTTGTGGAATTAAAAGGTTCTGAATCTTCTGTATTATTATTCTGAAATATCAAATTTCTATATTTATCAAGAATATATTCCTTTCCTTCATTTTCTGTATGTTTTATTCCTTTGTATTCATTTGATGTGATTATGCCATCATGCTTTTTAGATATATCCTAATACTTTTGTACATTTTTGTAACTTCTGATTGGGAGATAATATCAATGTTCATAACAAGAATTCAAATAGATGTATATTTGGGGTATTTTCATGCATTTATATTAAACATGCTTAGTAATGAAATTGCAAGAAGTGTATATATTCAACCTTAACAAGATTTCCATTTCCAAATTAATTATATTAATTTCAACTCCTATCACTAGTGTATATAACAATATTTGCAAGTGGTATATAAGTGTTCTATTGCTTCACCATCTTATTAAATACTATTTCATAGTGGTTTTAATTTACAGTTTTAAAATGAATAATCACGTGGTGTGCCTTTTAAATTGTTAATTGGAAATTAGTATACATTTTAAAGTAGCTGTTCAAACATTGATTTCATAAAAATTTATTTTATTATTGATTTATATATAATATATATAATATAATATACAGTATAACATAATATAATGCTTCCTACATTTTGAAATAAAAATCTTTATGCATTTCCTAATCTCCATTCTATGCTTCATCACCCTATTTGACTGATTTAAAAATACAGGTTATTAATAATTAGAAGACAAATTATCAGTAGCTTTCTTGATTTTTAGATGTTATCTTCTATTAAAATGTTCTGGATTATCATATAATCAGATGTATTATTGTCTTTATCCTAGAATTTTGCTATTTTTAACAATAGTCCTACTGAAATTTATGTTTGTCTGCATGTGAGCATGAGTTCTCATGCATGTTTGCATGTACAGACTCTATACCCAGGTATTAACCTTTTCATAGCTAATCAGCTTCCCACAGAGAACTTGCTTCTAGTCTGCTCTTTAAGAAATTCAAACATATATAATTTTCAGTAATGTTTTATTTTTTATTTATATTTTAGCTGCTTTACTTGTCACTCTAACAAAAACATGACAGAGGTATTCCCATAGAGAAGGACTTATTTGACTACTGGTTTGAATGCAATTTCTACATGATGGAAAATAGTATATTGGTAGGAACACCATTTAACTGTGTCACTAGGAAGTTGAGACTGCTTATCCAAAGACTGGAATGAAAGTTTGGAAAAGGATATAAAGATTGAAGCCTGTTGTCAAATACTGTCTTCCACCAGCTAGGCTCAAAAGTTCCGATATTCTACAGCCTCTTAAAACAATTCCACCAACTGAAGGCTAAGCCCATAATGTTAATGGGGATATTTCATTCCCAAAATATGATATCAAATCACCAATTTTCTTTAGACTATTGTTATTTTTCAATGATTTGTTTAGGTGATAAACTGCCATCCATCATCTGCTTACTATCTCTGGATAGTTTAAACATGTTTTAAGAAATAACACAATGTAAATTCTTGCTTCAAAATTATTTTTAGTTCATGCATATATCATTGTCTTGGCTTTATAACATTTTTAATTTAGTAAAAGAGATGTTTTTCTCTATTGTATAGATAATATGGATTTTGTGAATAATTATCTTTTCAATGTTTTCTAATGAAGTACAGAAAATGGCCGTATCCATCCCATCCTTCCCAGCTGCTGATAAGATTAATGTCCCGATTAGCACTTTCTGAGTTGGATTGGAGGTAAAGATGACTGCATTTGGCAACACTCATCTCATTTGCTGACATCTTCATTAACCTCTCCGATAAGGAAACCATTTCACAATACAGATTTCTCAAGGCTAGAGATTTTATCTCCCATTCACCTAACAGTATTTCTGCACATATGATGCCTGCAGGTTCAGCTCCAGCAATTGTACTGAGATGCTCTGTCCTTTTGTCTTTCTTGTTTAAAAGATGACAAAGAAAACCAATTATTTCATGGGAACTAGACAATCAGAATTTTCAATAGAAATTTACACATTTTCAGATTAGAAAGAAGAGGTGAGAATAGGACAGAATTCTCAGGATACAAAGAGGGAAAGCAACTGGCTGAAAATCTGGGAAGAGCAGGTCGTCAACCTGTTTCGAACTTTATCAACCAGAAGAGTAGAGTTTTTAAGCTTCCTCCTTAGGTACTCACCCCTTTCTCACTCTTTTTGTTTTTTTCATCTTGATTCTGATCCAGCAAATTAAATCAATATTTCTGTCTCTTATAGGCAGTAAAGAAAATAATTTATTAATCGACTGATTTTGAATTTTAGGAAATGTAAAATATTTCATCAGATCTCATCAGTTTTATACTAATTTCTGAGGACTTTTGAAAACAACTGTTCCTCGATGCTGTTTGATATTTGTTCTCAGTATAATTTATTGAAAGTTTTCATAAGTTTCCTAAAAAAATTCAGTGGCAATATGCAAAGTGTAAGAAAATATTTAGCACTGACTTTGGGTGTCAAATGTCCTGTGATAACTACTCAGGAATGGCTGCTTTAAGCCTGTGCATATATTATTGTTACATCTTGAAACAAAATAGAGTTACTCCTGATGCAGATTTCAATAATTATTATATAATAAGTAGAATAAAATAATCAGAATATCATGATTACTTAGGATCTATCACTTTTATTTTTATGTATTTATTATGTTATTATTATATTATATTATATTATACATGTTATTATGTTATTCTTATTTATTTATTTTTATGTGAACCTGTATATGTTTACAGATGTGTGTGCATGATTGTCAACTCCAGACATCAGTATCAGATGCTGGACTTACTTGCTCTTCTAGTCTCTCAAGTGTAGTTTACTCATTGGAGGCAGAGTCTATCACTGAACCTGGAGCTCACCAGTCACAGTAAGGCTCTGAGATGCCTGTCTCTGCCTCTCTGCTCAGGTCACAGGCATGAACCACCTGGTGCTGCTTTTATAAATGTGCCAAGGGTGCAGACTCAGGTCTCCACTCTCTCACATCAAGGGATTTGCTGACAGAGCCACCTGACAAGGCGGTTAATTTAACTCTTAGAAGTAACTGTGTTTAACTCTTTCATTGTGAAACTCTTTAACATGTAATTTAGTTTTCGGAAAGTCATTGGAGCAGTCTCAGCCATGCAATTCTTTCTTAACTGTGATCAGTGGATCTGTCAGACACATGGTGACATAAGCAAATCCACTGTTTCCATTAACATCCTTGTTGGGAATACCACCTCAATTTAATTCAGTTTCCTAAACTTTCATGTGCATTACAGCCAACTAGAGTTTAGAAAAACTAGTTCTTGAACGTTGCATGCACAGCAACTGATTCAGTAGATATCTTCTGTAGAACAAGGCCTGTATGTCATTGTAAGCCCATGCAAGTGTCATATTGAATCACTATTGACTGTGTAGTGCTCAGATTTATTCTGCTACCCATGTGACCACTAATTAAAAGTCACTTTGTGCTTAATGGGAAATAAAACATTTCTTATGAATATACATGAACCATGATTTTCTTGTGTTTTTGATATCTGATCCTAATTATCCATAAGAGAATTCACCGATCAACTTATTTGCTCTGTCTTCTACTTAAAAAAAAAAAAAAAACAACAAACAACAATACAAAAATAACAAAACAAAACCAAGGCCAAAAAAATACTTGAACATTTTTAACCAAGTATAACAAAAAAAATTATAGACCTGACATCCAAGTACTAACCAGACCTGACAAAAGTTTAATTTCTGAGATTAAAAAGGAGTGGGCACATTCAGGGTGTAACTCTAATCAAGCAAATAAAAGACCTGTATGGCAAGTCTTAAAGCAGTGATGAAAAGTTTGGTTTTTACCTCAACTAATGTGCCAGGCTTTGTGGATTTCCCATGGGAGGCCTTACCCTTTGGGTGGAGTGGATGGGGTTAGGTTTGTGGGGAGGTGAATGTAGACCAGGAGGAGGGTGGAAGGGTTTAATTATTGTTTGTTTGTGTTTTAACAAATAAAGCTTGCGTAAAGATCAAAGTGACGAGCTAAGCCACTAGAAGCCAGGACATTGTGGCTCACACCTTTAATCCCAGTACTTGGGGTCCTATGCCTTTAATACCAGCACTAGGGAGGTGGAGTTATGGGAGGAGAAGGGAAATGGCTTGGTGGAGAGAGGAATACAAGTTGGGAGGGAAGAGGATCTCATTGCAGTCTGGGGATGCAGTGTGAAGATGCAGGCTGAGCACACAGTCTATGAAAAGGTTCATCATTTCTGTCTGAGGATTTATAGAGGTAAATGGTCTCTCTAGTGCCTGGCTATGCTGCGTCTATGATCTCTCGGCTTTCAAACCCCTAATATTTGACACCAAGTATTTTAATAATAAAGAGCAGTCAGAATTCATGCTACCAGAGGGAGAACTGTGGTTGGTATGTAAAATGAATAAAAATAAAAAAAAAATAAAGAACTTCTGGAGATATCACCATCTCTGATTTCAAATTCTACTACAGAGATATAGTAATAAAAAATGTGTGGTATTGGCAAAACAACTGACAAGTTAATCAGTAGAATCACATCGAAGACCCAGAAATAAATCCACATACCTGCAGACATCCAATTTTTGAAAAAGAAGCCAAAACTATATAATGGACAAAAAGAAAGCATCTTCAACAAATGGTACTGGTTAAACTAGAAGTGGGCATGGAGGAAAATGAAAACAGATCCATATCTATCACCCTGAACAATACAAGTCCAGGTACATCATCATAAACCCAGATACACTGAACTTGATGGAAGAGAAATCAGTGAATAGCCTTGAAAGCATTGGTATAGGAGACAACTGTTTGATTAGGAAAGCAATAGCACAGAACCTAAGATCAACAATTAATAAAAGGGACTTCATGAAACTGAAAAGTTTCTGTAAGGCAAAGGACACTGTCAATCAGATAAAACAGTAGTCTATAAAATGGGAAAAGACTAACCCTATATCTGATAGAGGCCTGATTTTCAAGGTATACAACAATCAAGAAAACAGACATCAAAAACTAAATAGTACAATTAAAAAATGGCATTCAGACCTAGGCAAAGAATTCTCAACACAGAAATCTCAAATGCTAAGAAGCAGTTAAAGAAATATTCAACATCCTTAACCTTTAGGGAAATGCAAATCCAAACAACACTAAGATTCTTCTTTCACCTGTCAGAATGGCTATGATCAAAAACACAAGTGGAAACTCATGCTGGAGGAGGATCTGGAGTAAGGGGAACCCTCCTCCATGGTTGGTGAGAGTGCAAACTGGTACAGCCATTTTGGAAACAAGATGGTGATTTCTTCAAAAGTTGGGAATTGATTTATCTGAAGACACAGTATACTTCTCTTGGACATATACCAAAAGAATGTTCAATCATACCACAAAGCTGCGGAGGAAGCAAGATGTGACTGCCTCACTAAAAAAGGTACCAAGCCACGTGGCTAACTCAGACAAGATTTATGGGCTAATGTAAGTTATAAAAATTAGTAAACAATGGGTAAAAGCACTCCTCGCGGTCCTGGCTTCCTTGCTCATGATCTCCCTCTTTTGCTCCTCATCAGGACCTTGAGAGCTCAGTCTGGTGTTCCTATGTGGGGCTCTGTCATTTTCTCCATCCAATGCCAAGTGAAGGTTCTATGGTGATATGCAAGATATTCATGAGTATGACAATAGGATCTGGACAATTCTGGAACCCTCTCCTCAGCTCCAAACCGGACTCTCTGAATGTGGCTGACGGTGGAGGAGGACTGAGAAACCAAGGACAATGGCAATGAACATGAACTCTACAGCATGGATGGGCTCACTGTGAGCCTTGTCAGTTTGGTTGCTCACCTTCCTGGACTTAGGGGGAGCTGGGAGGACCTTGGACTTAACATAGTGAAGGGAACCCTGATGGCTCTTTGTCTTTGGAGAGGGGTGGAGTGGGGGTATGGGTGGAAGGGAGGGGAGGGAAGGGGGAGGAGGAGGGGAGGAGATGGAAATATTTAATAAAAAAATGATGAAAAAAAATTAGTAAACAAGAAGCCTGAGCTAATGGGCCAACCAGTTTATAACTAATGTATACTGTGCACTTCTTTGGGGCTGAATGGCTGTAGGACCAGGTGGGACAGAAAACCTCAGTCAACATCACTCAAGCATTTTTTTTTTTTTTTTTTTGGTTTTTCGAGACAGGGTTTCCCTGTAGTTTCTAGAGCCTGTCCTGGAACTAGCTCTTGTAGACCAGGCTGGCCTCGAACTCAGAGATCCGCCTGCCTCTGCCTCCCGAGTGCTGGGATTAAAGGCATGTGCCACCACCACCCAGCTCACTCAAGCATTTTTATGTAAAGCATGAAAAATACAAAGTTAAAATGAAAATTAGAAAAATGAAAGAACTTTAATAAAGGAGGAATGATATTTTTTGTGATATTTTTTCAAGACAGGGTTTCTTTGTATAGCTTTGATGTCTGTCCTGGAACCAGCTCTTGTAGACCAGGCTAGCCTTAACTCACAGAGATCTGCCTGCTTCTGACTCCTGAGTGCTGGGATTACAGCCGTGCGCCACCACTGCTCATCTGAAGAAGGCTATTATAAGCACCAGGAAAATAATAATTTGTGTTCAGTAAATAAAAGACCTAGATTCTGAGATCTATCCTTGGGACCATGAGAGAAAAGCAAACAGGATAAAAATAGACTCAAGTATCATTTTTTGTCCTAAAATTTATAGATCTATAATGACTTAACCTACTGATTCTGTCTGTGTGAAATTAGTAGGCATTTCAGAAACATTTAAGAAATGGGCCTTAGAGGAGAAGTGAGCTATTGACTCACCATATGCAATTCCATCTTTGCAGTGAGATGAGGAGGATTAGCCTATGCTTTTTGCAAGAGAGAAAGCTAAACACTAAAGAAAATCCAAATAGGTTCTGAAGAATCCAATTCTACACATAGCTAACAATAAATATTACAAGAGTGTTAATTTTAAGTCACATGTCAATATGGCAGTATATATGTGTAAATGTTTAATATTTGCAAATGACTAAAGGTAACATAAAACATTTGAAAAAATGAAAAATATAGTTCAACATCTTTGTATCTTTGACATATGAACTGCCCTTGGTCATCAGTAGAATAGTTTGGGGTACATAATTTCCTGCAAAGAATCACTGCCACAGTTAGACAGTTATGTGTTGGTATCTACATACTTATTTGATATAATACGCTATTTGACCCAATTTATTCCCTCTGTGGAATTGTGTGATATGTAAAGAAATATCTGCTTATTGCATTTATTTACACTATTGTATTTTGAAACTAAAGACATGGTATGTTTATTTACTATGTCATGGAAGGCTGTATTTTCTTTTAGACAGCAGAAAAAAGATAAGATGGGAAATATCTTTGATAAAAAAGAACACAGTAATATAGATGAGCATTTGAATAAACAATCTCAAGTTTCTCTCAAACTACACTTTTGCCATCTTATATTTTGTACCTTTGTTTTGACTGTAGTGTATATGATATATGAAAAATTTCATGCAGATATAGCTATAATCTTAATTAACACATTTTATGAGAAATTTTAAATCTTAAATTTGAGATGATAAGCATTGTGATATTGAGTATAACTTTAAAATAGTTTTGAAGGTGACAAGAAGAAATCAAATAGCAGAATAGGATCAGGCTTTAGGTTGTTAGGTAATTAGAGTAATGGCTGAGGGGTACTTGATAGCATAATGATGGCTTTACTGGTATCCTCTCTAAGGATGTGTCATCTCTCATTTTTATCTCAATGTTGTGTCTCATACAGCAATTACAATATTGTATTCTTGATGGAAAATAATAGTTTTAAAAATAATAGCTTTCAAGAAATTATTTCAAAAGCATCTGTATAAACTTAAGTGACAGGTTATTATTATTAGACCAACCTTTTGTGTCATTTGTCTATATTCTATCAATCATTTATTAGCCATTACCTATCTATCTATCTCTCTATCTATCATCTCTCTATCTATCATCTATCTATCTATCTATCTATCTATCTATCTATCTATCTATCTATCATCTATTGTCTGTCTAGTGATTTTTGTTTTTTATCACTCTCTCTTATTACATATATTTTATGTTATTATATAATGGATATATGACAACTTTATTATATCTATTTTTCATGCAATCTCTTAATTAGAAAGGTTTGAGGAGTATGAAAAATAATAATGTAAAGCCTTGATTGGACTAGAAACTTTTTTGTTTAATCTCTTATTCATGAATAACTTTCTCAATCCTATGTTTTTTTTTAATTAGATTTCAAGCTATCTTCATTGATTCCTTAGAACAATTGAGAAAGAGTTTGTTTTTAGGCTTTTCTTCCGAACCTGGATGAAATGCTTATTGAGAAACAAACAGCAGGAAGTAATTCTGTTAATAGTGAAAAACAGTGAAGTACTTGCCTCATATTATATGAACTTGAGTTCTAATGCCTAAAACCTACATAAAAAGCCAGACATGATGATGTATGCTTATATTCTCAGAAGAGAAAAGAGGAGGTGGTAAAAAAGAGAGATATGTTTAAAGACTGATGGCCAGCCAGTCTGGGCTCCTGGGGAATCTTTAAGCCAGTGAGAGATTCCTTTTCAGAAAACAAGGTGGATCGCTCCTGAGAAGTATATTCAAGCTTAATCACTGACTTCTGAGCGCACCTGTACAGAACATTATATAGTTGAATACACACACATCCAAAAAACAGAAAGAAAGAAAAACCCACAATTTAGAAAAGACTGCTAAGCATCCTCCAAAAGCTCTAAAAATCAATGGAGTTTCAAAGGGAATACATATTGAATACCTTGAATTTTGTTAAAAATACAAATAAGAGAAATAAAAGATGTAAATGTAGGATGTCCCCAACAAATCAGAATATATGTATTTTAATAATCAGTGTTCACTGGAAATGTGGGCTTGAAATGTTACAAGAGCTTTACTAGTAAATTCTTATTTGACTTTGGAATTTCCATATTTCAACAATAATCATATACTGTTTTATAACTGGGAGAAATTATACAAGCTATATAAAAAACTAACAAAAGACTTTCTTTTTTCATTAATTGGCTTAAATTTTCTGAGACATAATAGTTTAATTTGTCTTATGAAAAAGTCAGATTTCCTGAAATTTAGGTGGATTTTCTAGGTCAAGAGTTGAATGATGGTAAGGAGAACCCTTTGCTAGTCATTCTCACATTGATATTGCTCTCATCTCTGACAGGTGCAAACGTTTATAGACCTCACTTTCAACCTTCTGGTACTTCGGGCAAGTGTCAGACAAATGTGAAAACCTGTTGAAATGTTTGAGGACAAATTATAACACTGCAATAAAATGAAGAACACAGAGGAACATCAATGTGAAATCACTAAATACATAATTCATTGTATAAGGTAAGAATGACAAATGAGTCTCATTTATAATTTAAACCTTTTAAAACAGAGGTCAAATCCCCACCGTTTTGTGCCAAATATGATTGGATCTTATTTAATCACTCCTAAGCATGAGAACTCCTCATCTTAGCAATACACACCAGTTCATGAACCCTTGCTGACCTCTGGATGAGAAAAGTGGTCAAACCAACAACAACAAAAAGAAAACACCTAATAATTTAGACAGACTTTAAGGAACAATGTTACAGGATATCACAGATTTTTCACCTGATATTAAAAAAATAGTGATTGAAGAAAGCAAAGAGTTAGAAAAAATATTCTAAATTTAAAAAATTAATGCTTTTAGAACAGTGTTTTTACCATAAAAGGCTTTCTTTAAATTTGAAAATATGTGTGCTATGAGCAAATCTTTACAATGCTGTTTTCAGTTACATTTTTGGAAATACTTTGTTTGATTTCAAACAATTAAGGTTAATAATGAAATTAGAATTTTGTTTCCATTAGTTTGGTTGTTAATGACATTTTTAATGCATGGCTTAAAGACTGATATATCTCAGTTTAGTAGGCAGGTGGGTATGTCTGGAAACATAGTTTCTTCTTTACTGCTAGCCCTATGTAACTCACTAAATATATTGAGATGGCTAATTTGAAACGTCTCCATAGATACTAATGTAAGAGTTTGAGGAATGTCTGTGAGGTGTTTCTGAAGAAATCAGAATTTCTGGTAGTAGACTGGGCAGCAAATATCTAGTGCCAATATATGTATAAGATTTTATAAGTTAGCTTATGTTATCAGACACTATGAAGAAGAGAAAGCATTTTAAAACAGTCAGACTGTGTTAATTGTTACATCATAGACTGTCTAGCTGGCCCTCTCTTTCTGATGTAAGGATGTTACCCCTGCAGTCTCCATGAATAATACAAACAGTGCCCTTAAAAGTCTTAATAAGAGTTGAGCTCCCCTTTACCCCACCTGAAGTTGCTAACAAACCTGATCACCTCTACCAAAGGATAACTTTACTTATAACGTGTTTTGCTATTACCTTTCGGTCTGTGACTATTGGCATGTGAGCAAAGTCACATTATAGGGAGCTGTTTTTTCCCAATAGATTTGTAAGAACTAAAAATTTCTTTAGTGAGTTGGAACTAAGAGAATTATTTCTACCTTTTGGGCTCCAATATGACAGCAGAGCCTTAGGAAATGTGTAGGAACTGGTAATATCATGTTGTGTGCTTCTTCAGTTAGAAAAAATGAATTGACTATATTATATGCCTTGGAGGTCCAGAGTTCATATTGGGGTATCTAAAGTAGGAGTTTGTGACAGTGTGCAGGGCTTTAGGTAGAAAGACTATGGAGACACAGAGATGAAGGAAAGCAATGCTTGTTGTGTAGAGTCAATCTCCTGTCAGGAGGATGAAGGAGTCATTAAAAAATCTGCTGCACTCTAAAGAAATGTGTAAATGAGTATTAATATAAAAATAAAGATAAACTATTAAGGAAAGGTAATAATGATAAGTATTAATAAAAATAAATAAACAAATAGATGGACATACACACACAAACAAATTTCATGTTCAAGATAATTTTACTAATAAATATAAGGGAGTAAAGGCAGTATGCTTATCAAGTCTATACTGATGAAACCCATGAATACATTATTTACATTGATGCAATCAAGTTCTCCAGGAACATAGAAATTACTACTTTATAATTTTATAAAATTTGAGGAAGGCAGTTATACATTTAGCTATTTATTGAACAAACCAGTTAGTTTTTAATTTTTTGAAATAGTAACATTAATTATATCTTTTCCTTTTCTCTTTACTCTCTGAAATCCCTCTCGCATACCTCTACTTGTTCTCTTCCAAATTCATGGCTTCTCTGTGCAACACAGTGAAAATGACTACCTTCAGCACTTGTTCAGTGACCGTTGTATTAAACACTTTGGTGATTTTAAGGATCAAATCAGTGATGGATTTAAGCATCTGCTTTCACAAAGCTTATCGTCTGTGCATGTGAATTTGGAAGTTTTAGACAGGAACCAATACTTCCAAGGTTACAGCAGCAACCAAACTCACATTTTTGTAGCCAGAGATATGACAACATATCAGATATTTTATATGGGTGGCAAAGCAGAATTGGGGCTCAGAAATCACAGACATGGACATTTCTCCCACTATCTTCTTCATCATGTTTTTCTTTTCCAGCCAAATACTTTATGAAAAACTCTTTTTCTTCTTTCCCTCTGTAATTCTAGAATACTTGCCGGCATTCACTAACATAAACAAAACCTGTGATACGAATGTTCCACTTTCTTTCTTCTATTACAATTCTCAAAGATGATTATTAAGAAATAGCATGTGAGCTGGGTGGTGGTGGTGCACACCTTTTATCTCAGCACTTGGGAGGCAGAGACAGGTGAATCTATGTGAATTTCAGTCCAGGCTGGTTTATAGAATGAGTGCCAGGACAGGCTCCAAAGCCACACAGAGAAACCCTGTCTCAAACAAACAAACAAACAAACAAACATAGCAACACCCCCATAAAGCAAGCAAGCAAGCAAGCAAGCAATCAAGCAAGCAAGAAATGACTGATATTTAAATATTTTTGTCAGTCTACTTAATGTAACTAGATTGTAGTTGAACAAATTTCATATTTATTGAGAAAATAGCAAGTTTTGAAGATTGTTCTGTGACAGGAAGAATGTGTCATGTGTTACCTTTGCTGTATTTAGCCTGGACTATGTATAGTCTTGGTATTCAGGGGATCTTAATTAGATCAAAGAAAATAAAAATTTCTGAGAAACACCTTCATTTTATGGAAAATAGTCAGTTTTCTAGTTCTTCAAATATAGTTTGCGAATGAATATGGGAATCACCAAAAACTGGTAGAAATAAAAGGTTTCTAAAGGCACAGTGACCAAAAACTAATTCAAAATCAAACATACAATGGATCCAAGGAATTCCTGGCACTTTTCATTAGACAACGTTGATGCAGCCTTGGTTCTGAATTTGCAACATGAACAGTTGGCACTGCACACATAGTAACACCATATGCTGCTTGAAACTTGGAGAGCTCAACAATTGCATGTATGACTTTGTATGTATCAGTGTACATACAAAGTTAATTCCTCAAATATATGAATATAATGGTTTAATTATGAATGAAGAACAGCTTACTGTTTTCCTAACAAGACATTCCTCAGGATCTAAGTATCAAATTACCATATCTTTGGACTGAATTCAAATGGGATATTTGATTTTAAAACTACTGTTTGAGTTATTTTCTCAAGTTTATAAAAATTTGTTTCCTGGGTTTTGGCTTGAGATTAAGACTGAATTTCCAACAATTTCTGAAATGGTCCATTTTGAACTGCAGAATTTATGTGAAGTGTTCACAGCATTAGTGATTTTAAAAGCAAAATATTGAATCACTCTGGGAAACACTGAAGGTATTCTCTACCCTAGAGAATCCTTTTTCAGCCATGGCTTAATTCTTTACATAAAATCAAGTAAGCATATTCTCATTAGTATGAAAATTTATTGTAATTTTTGCTAAATGTTAAAGTTATGTAAAGCAAATACTCTCTTAAAGCAAAATTATTTTTAATCTTAATTTCCTGATTTTTATTTTTTCTTCTTTAAAAATCTTTTATATTTTGAGATTATAATTACAACAGTTTTTCTCTCCTTTCACTCCCTATAAATACTCCAATATACCATCCCTTGCTCTCTTTCAAATTTGTGATCTCTTGTTTCATTAATAGCTGCTACATACACATCTATTTATCTATCTACACATACATACACACAAAATACATACATGCATACACAAACACATAAATTCCTTAATATAGAAATACAACCTGCTCAATCTGTATTAGATTATTTGAATGTATGTATATGTGGTTGACATTTTGATATTATTTGATCAATTGGTGTACTTTTGCCTGGTGAGGAGCATTTCTCCCCTTTCAGTTACCTATGCTTCCTTTGTAGGGTCAAGGCTTCCAGAGTCTGCCTATTCTTGTTCTTGTTCAGCTCATGTTTAAGCAGTCATGATGGTAATTAAGACTTCATGGGTATAGTTTCTGACATTTCCAAAAGATAGTCTCATACAAACTCATTGATTCCTCCTTCTTTTACAATCTTTCTTACTCCTCTTCTGCAATGATACCCAAACTTTAGGTGAATTAGTGTATTGTAAACACATTCTTTGGAACTTAAACTATGTTTAAAAATTTAGATATCTATTTATGTATCTTACAGGTATTTTAGATAGAATGTAGTATAACTTTGTATTGCTCACATTCGAATATTTGAAGCTAGCAACCTCAATGAGAGAGGACATGGAATGTTTGTCTTTTGGGGTCTGGATACTTTACTCAGTAATGATCTTTTCTACTTTCATCCCTTTATCTGCAAAGATCATGAATTCATTTTTCTTTGCAGTTGAATAATATCCCCTAACATATTTGTATCACATTTTCATTACTCATTCATTGAAGAACATTTAAGCTCTACTAATTCTTATCATGATTAGAGCAGTAGATGAGGAAACATGATTGAGGAAACATTTGAGGGATAGGTTGTAAGGCTCCTTGGCAGATGCCAAGGAGTGGTAGAGCTGGATCATATGGTGCACTTATTTTCAGCCTTTGAGAATCCTCTAGACTGATTTCCACAGTAGCTGTACCAGTTTACAACCACCCTTTACTCCACATCTCAGGGCAAATATTTTACTAGTAGTAAATATTTAAGTAGTCTTGGTTTCACGGATTGGATATTTATTACAATTATTTATATCTCAGATTTTCTTCTTTTATTCTCATGAACTGTATTTAGCTGCTAAATTGATGTCCTCCATATTTTTCAGTGCTTAAAACAAGATGTCCAATGTGACAAAAATCATGCTGCTAGACTCATAACTCTGTTATCATTGCTTATAGGATGTGCTCACTAATTTAAAACAAATTATGTAAAATAAAGGGATTAGTTTCTGGAAGAATAGTGTTATTCGGTGTCAAAATGAATGAGAAACACATTAGTCATGTCTGGATGTGGAAGGACACTTTTCAGGAACAGTATCTGATTTCAATGGTTCGTAGCATTCCATTAATGTTCTCCAACACAAAATCAGATAATTCCATCTAATAGTCATTTCAGAATCCACTTTAAAGTTAAATTCAAACTCTTGCTCATTGTAGGTGATGGTGAAAATATTTTGTAGCCTTGCCAGATTCTCCTGTAGTTGTGAGTCTGTGAAATAAGTTTGGTATTTCTAAACTGCTCTGGTAAGACAGGTATGAAAAAACAATCCTGTTAGAAAAGAGAAAACTAGAAAAAAAATGAAAAAAGAGTAATGTGTCCCATGAAGTATGTTCAAGACCCATCAAGAAAAAATATCTTTAGATGTGTGTCCCTAAAGGCTTCAATATTCCTGTTCCTATGCCTTTGATAAGTGTAGTCCATACTTGAACTTTCACATCTGGAAGTCACATGTCTGTGCACTTACCTTCGTTTTCTACATACTAGTAACTGTAGTTTTAGAGACTTGGAACAACTCTACATCGCACCAGTGAATATTGGCTGAAGAGAGAACCCTTTGATGATTAATTTTGTGGGAATACTCTGTGTGGGCCTTAATGCTCTCTGTAGCATCCTTTGAAATCTCAGAGATAAGGCCATTACTTCAAAGCCAGTGTACTCTGCATAACACCCAAATACCAACAGCACTGGAACTTCCAAGGCCCACTGGCTTTGCTTTTCAGAGCTCTATTGTGACCCACATCTAGGTGAGAGTATGAGTCCTGTATTGGATTGTTGGGAACGAAGACTTAAGGTAACTTTTGGAAGTTGGTATTTAGATCCCGTGCTAATCTCATCAAAATATAGATGTTCTTCTCTTAAATACTAAGTACTAAGGATGTGTGTTAGGCAGAATCTCCAAAGAGTGCTTAGGTCACTGCTCCATAGCCTCAATGATCAGAAAGCTGCATCTTCATTGGCCTCCCTTTTAGAAAAGTTGCTTTATTGTCTCTTGCAAACACAGTTTCTAACCCTTTCCTGAGCAGAAGGTACATTTTCCAAAGTTTGTCATTGTTCTTTCCCTTTAATATATTATTGATCAAGTCCTTTCTCTCTCCTACAATTTATTATATGTAATTAAGGGATTGCCATGGGAGCCACTGAGTGTTTTGTGTCTGAGAAACACTTCTGTCCAATACCCAAGCACATTGCCTTTAAGTCTAACCAACCACCAAAACCTAGGACATGGATATAATTCCACCAAATTCTTTTTCACTTTACAGTAAGGCCAACAATTACTCTCTTTTCTAATACTTTATTCCTTGCATTTCATACTGCATCCAAACAGCTGTAACTCTCTATATTTCTACCAACCTTTTTTCATGATAATTGAAATATTCAGCAAAAGGAAATTTTTCACCACAGTATGGTTTCTCTAACAACCCCTACCCCTTCAGCATTAGTTTAACATGCTAAATCCAAGCAAGTTGTTAAAAGGGATATTCAGAGTTTCTATCTCATATCAGGAGCAATCTGGTATAGGACAGAAGGAAGACTCTAGGAAAATATTCTTTCTCCAACTCTATTTTGTCTATATTGTATTCTTCATTGAATGTATGTTTATATGAATGATGTTTAAGTTGTCCATGATGAACAATAGATTTTCCTTCAGATATTTTTCCTGCAGTAATCTTTGAAGTTTCCAGGAAGAAGATGGGGCCGAATAGCAACAACTCAACCTGGTTGAGATGACATCGTGATGCTGACAGCGTTACTATAAGACCTTTTTCTTTGGGGGGGGGGTTCCAAGCTAAAGGAATGGTGCAACTTCTCATGATGTTCTGGCCAGAACACCAAATAAGTACTTTGAAACAAAACAAAAAAAACCTATCGAATGCTTGGAAATTGTTTGCAACTATACTAGACAGTAATTTTGAAACTTAACCATCACTTTACTTTTGCAGGATCCCATTAAGAGAACGTCATCCCAATGACAGCAGGAAGCAATTCTAGAAGACAATGCCCCTACCCAAAAATGTTTGTGTTTAGGGTTGGGAACACTGATTATGGGTTGTTGCTTATTACTTGTACAAGATAGAGGGTTTTGGTGAATACTATGTTTGTTCAAATAAAAGGAATAATAATAGTGGGTATCAGGGTGAATACTTGTGAGCTATTATTTATGGATAATGTATTGGTATAGTTTTGTACATAGATACAAGTTCAAATTATATTTGTTATTTTTGTTTACATTATTTGTACACCTATTCAAATTTATTCTGTCAGATTGTATGAATGCATGTTTCTACCACTGTTTAGGACATTTTGTATATTGATACAACTTTTAGACTATATTTTCATATTGCATTATATATTATTCCTACATCTGATCAAGACACTTATTTATTGTTTACATTTGAGGTCATTGTCCTCATTTGTTGCACATTTGTTTACAGATTATTTAATATTCTGACATAAAGTTTTAGTCTTTAAGTTATACAGGGAATAATTATTACAGGTCAATAGTTGTTCATGCTTGTTGTACATACAGTCAGATCAATTCGTTTCTTTAGATATATAGATATTGTATTCTGTCTAGATAAATAATCGTCAACCACTTCAAGGATCTATAGAACATGGCATTTAAATAACTTAGGGTTCTGTTGATATGAAACATTATTGCTCCTGACAGCACCAATCTATTCCCAAGAGAATGTTGAACATGAAGACACTCCACTTGGATGTTGTTTTCTTCTTGGCAAAACTGGCCTTTGGGCAAGGAATTGCCCATGCCTCAACTACTGACAATGTACATGGTATCCGGAAATGGATAAGCAGGACTCTCAAATCTTGCCAAGACAGGGTAAGATGGTTCTGAAAATTTTCCTGCCTCTGAAAATGATCTGTCAGTTACACTAGGCCTTAGCCAAAGTTGCTTCAACATTGCAAAGTGAGATTTTAGGTGATTGCTCAGGTGGCTAATTGTCTCCATCAAATATTGCTCGCTTTGGAATCTGCTTGATTATACTTCCTGGCTGGTCAAGTAATATTATCTCCTTTCTCAGGCCTTCGATGGGGTTGACGATTAGATAGTCATACTGTACTCTTATGATCTATCCAAGCCATTTCCTTTACAAGATTTAGACTCCACCTATGGAGTCTAATATAGAATGTATATAATATAAATATAAATATAATATAGAATAATATGTAATATAAAATATAGAATGTTTATTAAAATATTTATCATATGTTCCTTGCTTAGTATTGTTTATGCTGGTTGTAATTCTAATTATATTTGATATCTGTTCCTAGTGTATATAGTTTTGTATTGGGTTTGGAACTCTCTTATTTCAACATAAGGGGGAAGTGCTGTGGGAGTCCATTCTGCTCCTTCAGCCAATAGCCTTTAAGATACCAGCTCACTTGGGCATGGTCTCTTATACTTAAAAGCAGCTGTAAACATGTGCCCACTCTCTTGCTTCTGGCTCCCACTTCTACTGCGAGACTCTGTTCCTGTGCATACAAAGGATTGTTATCTAAGACAGTGATCTGTAAGTTTTCCCCTTAAATAAATAACCCTTTTATTATTCATAATTCTGAACTAGTGTGGGATTGTTTTTGTGACTTCTGTCATCACCATAGGAGCATGCTGTTTGTCTTTTTCATAGGCTCATGGCCTACTGTCTTTCTGATATAGCACAGATCTGCTTGCTTAAGGATATTGCCACTGTGTCCTGGGTGCTACTGTGTCAATTAGCAATTAAGAAAATGCCCGTGTAGGATTGCTCATAAGCAAACCTGATAGATGTAGTTTTTCAATGAAGGTTTGATCTTTCCAGATGTGCCAAAAAGCCAACCAAGATTAGTCATCACACCTTTTAAAAATTTTTTTAGTAGTAGAAACATGTCTTTCCCATTACTGAAAAGACAACACAGACATTCACTTAGCATTGACTCCTGCCTGCTGTTCATTTTCTGTCTACACTCTGTTCTCTTACCACAGTTTATTACATGATGGAGAAGACGCCATGCCTCTCCTCTCCGAGACAGATGCAGGTTAAGATCTCTCCTGGTAAGCTACCCCTCGTGGTGCTACACACATTAATAGAAATGGGTTAAGCAAGATGTGAGAATTAGCCAATAAGAGGCTGAAACTAATGGGCTAGGCAGTGTTTAAATGAATACAGTTTCCATGTAATTATTTTGGGTAAAGTTTGCCGGGTGGCAGGAAACAGCCCTCTGCCGTTCCATCTACAATTACATAATTCTCTTTTCATTTCAACAGTGATATGTAATATATTTCAGATGATATAGAAATTCTTGGAATTGACCTCATTAACAAAAGTTACTGCAGGATTATTTGAGATTTAATATTTACCACAGTTGTCACTTTTTATTGCTGAGGGTTTTGGGGGGAAGTATTGTTTTTTTCACAGGCAGAAATCTGGGTCATTTCCAGAGTTTTGTTATTATAAAAAGCTTTTATTTACAAAAATATAGATTTTGTATGAATATGAATTTTATTATACTGTCATAAAGCCAGTTAGTGTAATTACTGCCTTTTACATTAGTTTTTTGAGGCATTTTGGAAGAAACTATGAAACTGTATGTAAAACGGATGTACCATTTTACAGTCTCCTTGTGTTTGCCTGGATATGTTTTTTAAAACAGGCCTTTGATTCTGCAAATGTATGTCTAATTGCTCAACACCAGTTGTTGAAAAGTCTGTCTTTGCTCTATTGGCTTATTTTATCTCTCTGATAAATCTAAGCTCTTGTTGTTCATTTTATGAATTCTCTGTTTTTTTTTTCCCCTATGGACCATGTTTCATCCAAATGTAGACCTATTTAACTACTATAACCCTAAGTTATAAATATTGGTGAGTGGGTGTCAAAATTTTACTTGCCTGAAATTCTACCAATAACATATTAAAATGCCATTTCTCTATATTACAAAAACAAATATTTTTAAATATTGTAGAACCCTAAACTTGCAATGGAATGTGTAATCTTAGCTTTACCTTAACATTTCCTTTGCTATAGTCATCATTTATATTTATTGCATCATAAATATTTGTTTGCAGATATTTTAAAATTTAACTGAACTTTTTGTTTTAATTTTTATATATTCATATTGATACAAGTATTTTAGCAATTTTAATATATATAATGAATTTCAAATTTATCTTTTATGTAATTGGTTAGACATCTTTCTTAGAAATAGTTATATTTTTATAAAGACTAAATTATCATTACTTAATTCTATTGTTTTCTATCATAATTATAGAATATTTCCTTAAAACACCTAGACTTTCCCCTAGCTCTATTCCTTCAAATATAGTGTATAAATAATAATAAATATATACATCATAAGGCTGTCGTGGATATAAATTATGCCATAATAAAATTCTTACAATAATTCTTAAATAGAAAGAATGCTATTATTGAAATCTGTATAGTTGCATCATAACTGTGAGATGGACAAAAAAGGAAATGCAGAAAACTCACCAATTAAAGAATAAATGATCAGATTTTTAAGAAGAACTGTTCATATTTGGAAATAGAGGAAATAAAAACAACATAATTTTTTATTGCACCCTCCAAAAAGATCTTGGATAAGAGACTAGCAGTATGGTAGGGAGAGACTTCTACAATAGTTTCCAAAACAGCTGCTACCTTTTCTGGTCTTCTCTTCCTTAGTGTGAAAGGACCATTCAGTATGAGGGGTATACCCATTGATTGATTATGGTAAATGGAAAAGGAATCTCTAGATTTAGAGTCCTAATGAAGAATGATGCTTAAAAGAAATTCACACTAACTAGGAATTAAGTGTAATAGAGGGTTAGTTATTTAGGGGAAGATTCACAATTCTCTGCTGAAATGGAGAACAACAACCAAATTCTGCAGCTGGAAAAGAGGCCAGATGCTATACATCGGCATATATAGTATAAGCAGCCATGTCCAAGTGGGTGAGTAACATAAAGGCTATTGGCGGTAGGAATTTCTACAGCATCCTAAGTCACCTTACTGTGTGTTGAATCAAATAATACATTAGCTAATTTTGTAATAACTCCAAGTTGTAATCTGGAATATTTGCTGAAGGACGTCTGAAGACCACACTTCACTCTCCTACTGGTATGAAGAAAGAAGTCACTTTGAATTTTGTAATGGCAAACAGACATGTTGTCACAAATTTGTGTGAGTTGGAATGTGATCCCTGATTTTCCAATGACTGTAGCTATCATTATTACTACCACAGCTATTAGTCTCAGAGTCCAGTCCTTAGAATCATCCCGTATCCCTGAGCTCCAAAAGGTAAGAGAGAAAATAAGAATTGACTATGTCAGAAAAATTGATATCAAGTATCAAACAGTGGCACAAAATGAATTCATGTACCATGAGCCCAAACATAAAGATATCAAGATTCTGTTCAAAAATCTCTGCCATGTATTAAGAGGTAAAACCACAAATGTTGGCCTGCATGAAGTTTGTTAAAGGAATACATGATAGGCTCTTCCTTTTCTTTACTTTCAGTTAACATTGCTTGCTTCCTTGCTAGCTCTGTGAAGAGCTATTTCATCTCCCCCAAAAAGTCAAACATTGCACAAAGTGAAAAAAATCACATATGATAAATCAGGGAAACTTCCCATGTTTGTGCAATAGAAATTCAATTATTCAGGTTCTTTACACTAACTTGTTTTACATAAGACCCTATCTTCAAAACAATATTCTGGTGGCCTTCTTTACTCGCTACTAAAATGAAGAAAGTACTGTACAATGACATAAAATGACTAAATTGTCTTTTTTAGAAGTTAAAAACAGGAAGGATATATTAAAAAGAACAAATAGAAATCTTCTCTAATAGATGATCTCTCTCTTCCCAGTTAATTTACATAGACTTGTTCTCAAAGGAATGGGGAATAAACAAACTGTAACACTGTGAAATTTCATGGGGAGATAGAAATACATGTGCAAAATAAAATGTGAATACACAATTTGTGTAAGAATTTGTGTTTTGGTATTATAAAGTAGAGTTAAGATTATAAAAACAAGATAATAAAAATATAACAACCTTAAAATTAGCGAAAGCTATGGCTACAAATTTGAAGAGCAGAAAGAGGCATATGGGAAGGTTCAAAGGGAGGAAAGAGAAAGAACAAATGGTGTGTCTAATTATAGTTTCAAAAATAATAAAACAAAATGGATAGCAATATCAAACACCATTTGATGTTGATCTCTGGTCTCAAAGTACAACCACCCATACAGATGAAAGCACACATACACATGCATTCACATACTTGCGAACATGTGTGCACACATGCTCACAACACACATGCAAGAATAGTATTCTGAATGCTTATGAATTATGAATACATCAACATAGTTTATTGACACCAATTTTGGATATGCTTGAATTCATATTAAATTATAATTGCATCTTAAACTTTTGAAAGGGAAAAATAAAATAGGTCCAAAACAAGTAAGGAGAGATAAGAAGAAAGGAAGAGAAAATGGGTGGCAAAGGAGCAGAAGGAGCGAGAACATGAGGGAGAAAGTCAGGAACGAGAGGGGTGCGTTCACTCATGGAGACGGTGGGACAGAACTAATGGGAGATCACCAACTCCAGTTGGAATGGGACTGATGGATCATGCGACCAAACCCGTCTCTCTGAATGTGGCCAACAACGGGGGCTGACTGAGAAGCAAAGGACAATGGCTCTGGGCTCTGAGTCTTCTGCATGGACGGGCTCTGTGGGAGCCTTCTCAGCTTGGTCGATCACCATCCTGGTCCAGGGGGGAGTTGGGAGGACCCTGATCTTAGCATAGAGTGGGGAACCCTGATGGCTCCTTGGCCTTGAGAGGGAGGGAGGGGAGGTTTGGGTGGAGGGGAGGGGAGGGAAGGGGGAGAAGGAGGGGAGGGAAGGGGGAGGAGGAGGGAAGGAGATGGAAATTTTTTAAATATAAAAAAAAATAAACCATGAGGAAAAAAAAAAAAAAAAAAAAAAAAAAAAAAAAAAAAAAAAAGAGGCAATAAGGAAAGGATACTTATGAAATAAAATTTAACACATAAGGACTTACATAAAGAGTTCATATTTATTTTTGCTAGATCTTTATGCCATGTGATAACAATGGAGCTAAATGAGAAATAATTAATGGGTTTGTATTTTATAGATTTTTCTGATTGTTTTAATGCATTAACATGATATTTTTATTTAAAAAATTCTTTATGTGACTATATTAAATTATTGAGATTTTACTAGGTGCAACTGGAGTGCTAAGCTCCTTTGTTCATTTAACGAAAGTACTTTAGACATCTGCTATATACAGACCATTTGCACTTATTTTTATAGTTTGTTGCCCAAGAAATGCTAAGGAAAATCTTTATTTTTATAACTTTTCACATTTTTCATTTTAAGCATTTATTTATGGGAACCAAAGACTATAAAACCCAAGGCATTTGATTATTCCATAGAGTTTATGGCATAATATATGACTCAATAAATTCAACATATGCAAAGTTGATGAGAGAGAGAAAATGTTTTTGTTTATTTAATTTGAAAGTAGATATGTGATCATTAAATTCATAGCAAGTTTTTAAAAATTACATATTAAATCACTGTGTGTTGCTTGTTGATTAAATCTCAGTGGTTTATTTGTCTGCTGTGAGAAAAAGAAACAATATGAAGTTAACCTTTTCATTACAGACTTAAGAAGTGCTAACTGGAGACTTTCCTTTTACATGAGAATGGGAGGAAACCACTGGTCATTACAGTTCACAAATGATTTCTATGGAATTTATGCTGGTTATAAGTTATCTCATTGAAAAATGATTGTATGTTTTAATTAATTTGTCCACTAATCATTTTATTACTTTTCTTCTTTGACCAAAGTATAGTCTATGAATACATAAGTAAACATCTGAATCATAAGATAGAAAAAAATGACAAATATTAATAAAAGTCAATCATTAAGAAATACATGGTAAAATATTTGAAAGCATATTTTAATAAACTGGGAAATAACAAATTAGCATCACACCCTAGGGGTTCTGTGTATTCTTGATTTGACTAAAAACCCTTAAAATGACTATATTCATAACAGCTGCTTCTTCTGTCAATGATAGCTTGGGTACCCCCAAGGCTTAAAAATAAAAGAACTTGCCAGATACAAGAACTACAATGGTGATGGCAAACACTTGTAACTTCCCCAAAGAGTATGCTTGATCTGGAGAATTCACTGACCATGGAGAATAAGTCCACTTAAAAAACGAAGAATCCCTAGTTAAAAACAAGACACAGGTATATTCTGGTTAAATTTACAGTTTGTTAGATATGGAAAATATTCTTTTGACCAGTCTAATTCCTGTTTTTTTGTTGTATTTTGATTATTGCATTACAGTTCTAAGTCTGGTCACAAACGCTAATCTGTTGAATGCTGGTTTATTCCTTACTCATCTACCTTGGACAGATCTCAATGTTGAAAAAAGTTTCCATAAATTTGTTAATGGCAAGGTCTCCAAATATAAGAACTGTAACATAATAATATATTATAAAAGGAGCAGATTTCTAATTCTCAGCTTGAACCTGCATGAATTTACAGTGCGCTGGGAAGCAGTATGATGCCGTGCCTCAGGTTAAGCTTCCTACATCTGAATTTTAGTCATCTTACTCAACTTAATCTTTTTATGACTCATTTCCTTCATATGCAACCTGCTGATTCAAAATGTAACTCATTAAATTAAGGTCATTGTCAGTTGCACACTGAGAAAATGCTTGTATTGAGTTGTTCTGTCTAGTTATATTTGGGGATATCATATTAATTACACATAGATATTGAGTCATTTTCAAAAGCTGTCACTTAGACTGTCCATCTATGCCAAATTTCAGCAGTTTGCAAAGCATCAACATAATACATACTTCTGAAAGCCATATCAAAGGATTAAAATGAAGTCTAGTTCTGTTAATTACATGTAGAGTTCTATAGCAAAAGTAATATCACTCAACGAGGCTACCATTTTGCAACTGTCACCATCACATGGTGGAATATTGTCAGAAGCTGTCCAATGGTGAAGCCGAGTTGAGAATGACATATGTAGAAATAATGCATTATCACAGAATCTTTAAGATATTGTATTGCTGTTTAAATAATGGGTTAATATAAGCTACAAGAGCTAATAAGTAGCCTGACCTAATGGGCCAATCAGCTTTATAACTTATAGAGATCTCTGTGTGATTTTCTTTGGGGCTTGCCGGTTGTGGGGGCCTGGTGGGAGGACAGAAAACACCAACAAGCAGGCCCCGTTCATGTTACAAAAATGCACCTGCCACTTTGAATAAATCAAAGAATTTGAAGTCTGTATTTTCCTTTCTTCTGTGTGAATCATGGTTCAATCAATATGATTGTGAGCAAAGTGTGAAATACCGTCTTGCTAGAGATTTCATATAGAGAAGCAAGAACATGATCCTTTGGCAAACACAGGTAAAGTGACTCTGCTAATGTGAAATAGTTCCTAAAAATTTTAGAAAGGGTAAAATTATATTTTTGTCTATTCTAGATATTCTGTGGCTATCCTGAGTTACTTAATGAGTTGAGGCCGACAGAGCTAAATATTGAGATACTGTCTGAAAAAAAGATGAAAGAAAACTATTCATTGATCATTGCAACTGCAACTTACCATACAGTATTAAGCAAATGCATTTTTCATTGATGATTTTTGGTGTTTGACAATTTCATATGTGCAATAATATATTCTTATTACATTTCCTATAACTTCTTTTATGCCCCTACCATCCCTATTAACTTTCTTCCACAGTATCTTAACCAGGTCCATGACATTTAATTTTGTGTCGTGATCCATTTACCCTAATCATAGTTAATTGTGTAAGCAGTGGATCAGAAGCATATTTGGGAGTCTGGTGATGTTGTGGTTGGGTATGAATTAAATAGTCATGTTTTTTTTTCTACCTCCTAAATCTATTGTTGCAGAAATATTTCTGGAATAATCACTTTAGTACCAATGAGTTTAGAGGAGAGACGTCACTGGTAAACTGAAGCCACGACAGTTCCTCGAAAGTTTTGATGCCTGGGTCTAGTTTGCAGTCTCAGCTTATATTCTAAAAATCCCAAGATTGGGTGGGAGCCAGACTTTGCAGAAGTGTGTATGGCAGGGAATTATATGTGTTAAGGGAAAAGGCAAATTGTTTCTTTTCAGTTTTTAAAAAATTATTTCTCTAGTTCACTCTGTTCTTTTTATTTTTTATTTTTAATATATTTATTATTATTATTATTATTAAAAATTTCTGGCTCCTCCCCACCTCCCATTTCCCTCCCCCTCCCCCCACTCCCCTTCCCCTCCCTTTCTAGTCCAAGGAGCAGTCAAGGTTCCCTGCCCTGCGGGAAGTCCAAGGTCCAACCCACTCCATCTAGGTCCAGGAAGGTGCACATCTAAACAGACTAGGCTCCCCAAAAGCCAGTACATGTGGTAGGATCAAACCTAGTGCCATTGTTCTGGGCTTCTCAGTCAGCCTTCATTGTCTGCCACGTTCAGAGAATCCGGTTTGATCCCATGCTTTTTCAGTCCTGGTCGAGCTGTCTTTGGTGAGCTCCCATTAGACCAGCCACTCAGTCTCAGTGGGTGGACACACTCCTCGTGGTCCTGACTTCCTTGCTCCTGTTCTCCCTCCTTCAGCTCCTCATTTAGGCCTTGGGAGCACAGTCCTGCACTCCAGTGTGGGTCTCTGTCTCTATCTCCATCCATCACCAGATGAAGCTTCTATGGTGATATGCAAGATATTCATCAGTATGGCTATAGGAAAGGGCCATTTCAGGCTCCATAGTGAAAATGGCAATTCTACCAAAAGCAATCTACAGATTCAATGCAATCCCCATTAAAATCCCATCAAAATTCTTTACAGACCTTGAGAGAACAATAATCAGCTTTATATGGAAAAACAAAAAACCCAGGATAGCCAAAATAATCTTATACAATAAAGGAACTTCTGGAGGCATTACCATCCCTGAATTCAAACTCTATTACAGAGCTACAGTATTGAAAACAGCTTGGTATTGGCATAAAAACAGAGAAGTCGACCAATGGAATCGAATAGAAGACCCGGATATTAACCCACAAACCTATGAACACCTGATTTTCTACAAAGGAGCTGGAGAGAATGTGGAGTAAGAGGTATACTCATTCACTCTGTTCTTTTTATTTATTAAAAATTTCTGCCTCCTCCCCGGCTCCCATTTACTCCCTCTCCCCTCCACTCCTCCTCCCTCTCCTGTCCAGAGAGCAGTAATGGTTGCCTGCCCAGTGGGAAGCCCAAGTTCCTCCCCCCTCCATCCAAGTCCAGGAAGGTGAGCATACAAACAGGCCAGCCCCCCCCCCCCCCCCCAAAGCCAGTATGCGTAGTAGGATCCAAATCCAGTGTCATTGTCCTTGGCTTCTCAGCAGCCCTCATTGTCCGCCATGTTCAGGGAGTCTGATTTTATCCCATGCTTTGTCAGTCCCAGTCCAGCTGGCCTTGGTAAGCTCCGAATAGATCAGCCCCACCATCTCAGTAGATGGGAGCACCCCTCGAAGTCCAGACTTCCTTGCTCATGTTTTCCCTCCTTATGCTCCTCATTTGGTCCTTGGGAGCTCAGTCCGGTGCACCAATGTGTGGCTCTGTCTCTATCTCCATCCATCGCCAGATGAAGTTTCCCTCACGGTCCTGACTTTCTTTCTCATGTTCTCCCTCCTTCTGCTCCTCGTCAGGACCTTAGAGCTCAGTCTGGTGCTCCAATGTGGGGCTCTGTCTCTATCTCCATCCATCGCCAGGTGAAGGTTCTATGGTGATATGCAAGATATTCATCAGTATGGCTATAGGAGACATGCTTGGTGAATAGGTGATATAAGCAGTGCTTTAAGTAAACCACCAAATAAGTAAATAAACAACTATCTAATAATTGGTCTTTTCTACCATATTCCTGATTGTTGGAATTAAAACCAAACTGAGTCCCATTCCCATCTTGGGCAGTTATTATCAAAGATTTGTTCTCTAGAGCTAGTGGCTTTTATGACAAACATTCTGTTTTAGCCACTTGTTTTGTTTTTGTGTCTTGACCTAGGCATGTGGGTCTTCTTTCTTTGCTTGTGTATCTAATGGTCTTTTTCCTTTCCTTTCCTTTCCTCTAATTCCTTTCTTTTTTCTTTTCTTTTCTTTCTTTTGACTGGGCCAATGGAGGTGATATACAAGTCAAATGAGGCCAAGTAAAACTGATGGATGAGCTGTTTGCTTGAACCAGGGAATTGTAGGGCTAGGGCTAGGCCAGGCAGACAGGTCTCATAAGTGAAGAGAGTTCATAATCACATGCCTGGAAATAGGCTTTTGGACTTAGAGATGGAGCGGGATGGAGAGAAGGGCAGGAAAAGGAGAAAAGGGTTTATGAAGAAAGTTGGCTCAAGAACAATGAGGGTTTATGGCTCCAGGGTCTGGAGTAAGGCCTTCAGGTTTGCAGGTGCCGGGGAATTGGGGTAATGGGAGAAAGAAAAGTGACTTACACAGGAAGAATGCTAGAGCTTAAGGAAGGTTATTGAGCTCAGGGTATGGAATCTGATATGAAAAATATCAGAGTCTTTTTGAAAGAGTTATCAGAGAAAATTGTTAAACACAGATCATGCATGATGAGTTAGTGGACTTGGATTATATTTTTGAAATAAATTAGAACTCTAATATGGTATCATTCCAAACACAAATGACTGAGGGACAAATTTATACATTAAGAAAGCCTTACAACTATTTTCTGAAGATATTCTCTGCTGATAAGATGGCAGAGTAAGACTTCATACCCATGCTTTCATGCAATATTCAAAACTAGCCAAAGCTTTCTGATGAATAGCTTCTACCAGGGATGAGTCCTCTTTTATATTGAAAGACAACTTTATTCTTTATTGCAGAAAGTTGTCATCCCTGAAACCATATGAGCTAAAGCAACAAAAATGGACTCACTAAGTAGTATTTCTCCGCCCCTCTCGTGTGTGCGTGTGTGTGTGTGTGTGTGTGTGTGTGTGTGTACTCAAAATGAGTGGTATAAGAGGGGTTGTAGAGTGGATAACTGGAAAGAGAAATGCAGGGGGAAATGTGACTTTATTTTAATTACATATGTATATACATAATTGAGTTATTTCCATATATATACATACATATATAATACAGTTCTCAGTGTTTTGAGCAGTTGTTTTGATTGTTACCTTTGACGAAAAGAGGTTTCTCTGAACCAGTCTGAGAGTTGAAGTTGCAGTAGTAAAGAAGGGTAAAGACAAGTTTTTGTTGATATAAAGTAAAACTTCTTTCATTGTATCATTAAGTCTATAAATGATAGTGTTATTTGATATCTAGAAATTATAACTTCTAGAAACATATGGATAGATGATAGATAGATTAATAGATAGATAGATAGATAGATAGATAGATAGATAGATAGATAGATAGATAGATACATAGATAGGATACATAGGTGGCTGTCATATAAAGAGATAAACTGATTGTGAACATGATGGATATAAATATAAATAAAATGCCAAGTGTCCTGTTGGGTAAAGACCTCTCACACAAAGAAACAATTCAGAACAAATTAAAGTCATGATTGCAGGGTAAGAATGCTCTTCAAATTCATACAGCCCTCCTTTATACATTGTCCCTATTTTTCTTATATCACCTTGGACACAGAGATACTATAGTGTAACAGTCACAATTCAAGAATTTTGTATGGAAAGCCTTAGAAACTGCCTTCCATTCCATCAGTTTATAGTATCTGCTATCATCTTCCATATATGTATAGGCTAAATTAACTTACTAGCAATTTGCTTCAAGTGCCCTGATTTTTAATAGTTTCCATTGTGGTAGAGCTAATTTTCCAACCAATTTTTAAGTGTCAACTCTTCTTATAGACAAATTTTAGTCTGTTGCTCGAAATGAGTGGCAGTATGGAGAAAACACTTTTTTTTATACAAGCTGATATGTCTACTGGTTGATGATTACTTTAGTTGTGGTCTAGCACCTTTAATCTGTGTGGCACTTGAATTCTTGAGTCTACTGGCTTCATGTAAGTGCAGGTGGAGCATTTTATTGGAACTACAGACTCCCCAAACAAAGTAACCAAACAAAGACTTATTATTAATTATAAATGCTCAGCTGATACCTTAGGCTTATTACTAAAGATCTTTCAGCTTAAATTAGCCCATATTTCATGTCTATGTGCCCCCATTTGCAGATAGTATTATTCAACATGATATATACATCTTCTGTTTCTTTCTGTGTCTGGCTCACTGCTCCTGTGATTCCACCCTTCTTCTTCCCAGCATTCTCTTAGATTGGCTCTCCATCTTAACAGCTCCCTGGTCCTGACCAGTCAGCTTCTTATTAACCATGAGAGCAGCACATCTTTACAGTGTACAGAAGGGTTACTCCACGAGATGAAAGTGTGAGAATTTCAAGCAAAAGAAAACATTTCCATTTACGAGGCCATTCAAAGACCTTAATAACATAAAACGCTCTATCTTTGGAAATGGAATATGTATCTAAAATAGGAATAGTATCTTCCATTATCTGTGGCCGTTCTCCTCAGAATGCCTACCTTGTTTGATAACACTAGCATCAATTAAAGCACTCCTTTGTACTAACGCATTGTTTCCAGAAGGCCCCTGTTAAAATGCAAATATGCCATCTGGCAAGCCACTACCTCATTAGCTCACACCATCACAGCAACACATATTATGCATCATATTAGATATGGAAGAGACGCTGAGCTGATGAACTCTAACTAAAAGAAGAAGCTTGGAAAAATCCCAAGTAGAGATGTTTTGGGTTGGCGCCTAAGGGCAATAGAGCAGAAAGATGATAGTAGCGTGCCTGGTAGGGAACTGGAGATAACATTTCCATGTTTGGCATTTTGTCCAAGTGCTGCCAGTGATGTGTTCAAGTGAACACGACCTGCCAGAGCTGGAAGGAAATTTGTAAAACTTGTAATCAAACACCTTTACCCTATAGGTGAATAATCTGAGATTGCAAATGGCTAATTAACTCCTTTCTGAGTCCTCACCTAAAATCTCATTATTAGGTCTTGAAGTCAAGAGGCCCAATATGCACCCAATACCTCAGCACTTCGCAATGAGTAAAAGTGCCTAATTATTCAAAAGCAATTTTATATGCACATTGAGTGCACTATACTTCCACCAATTGCATTCAAATCTCTTCAGTTTTCTTTTTTCTCTTCCCACAGCAGCACATAAAATGAGTACTGCCCCTGCTGCTGTCACAGACTCCTACAGGAAGTCTCATTGTGGAGGAGTTCAATGAAGCATTCAGGGGGGTTACTTGCAAAGAAATCTTACCTAGATGGATATGTATTAAAGTATTTACCAACATCTCACTGTATTGTGTATTATCTTTCTTTGTAAAGTTCAGGTGATCAGAATCCCCACTTCCAGTGACTCCCCTTGTTTGTTTTCCAGTACATGTAACCTTTTGTTTCTCCCCTGTTCACCATCTGAGGCTCTGCGGATCTTGGAGCAAATATTTTAATTTTGGGAGAACTCTATTATTTGGAGGAACACTACAGAACCCTTTCCCATCTGAAGCCCTCCCCACTTCCCCATAAATCCATCTCTCCTTTGTCACTAGCCTGAGATAAGATATTTTTCTTGATCTTTTATTTGCTTTTGCCACAATCTTTAAGTTATGCAGTGGGCAAGGACAAAATTTATGCCAGCTCTCTATCTTTGGAACTATAAAACTATGATCCAAACAAGCTTCTTCTTCTTCATTATGGCTATCGTGTTTAAGACATTTTGTCATAGTGACACAATCTAGCTAATACATATCACAGATGAGGCATACCCCCACCCCTAGGAAGTGTATGAGATTCCTCTGAGATGCCAACACATTTTTATTCTCACATGAAACGATCCAGGATTGTATCAGCATCCAGTTTCCAATATTCTACTGAGTAAAAACTAGACATCTGTTCTGATATTATCAATAATACTCTCTGTGAAAGACTTGGAAATTAAGAGAAAAAGAACTAAAAGTAGAAAAGTTTTCTCCATTAAGATTCTGTTATAACACTATTATTAGCATCACATTATACTTCTATGTGGGATTGCCAACTGAATGTTGCACTATTCCCTTTAAAGTCCCTTGGAAATCTTGAGAACTACATTCCCCACAATTCATTTTCTCAGTATTATGATGAGAGGAGCAGGAGGCAGGCTGGAGGCAAGCAGGCCTGCTTTCCATCCTGCCTGGCTCCAGCATGGTTAGCTTTACACCCAAAATAACAACACACAAATTGTATTCATTTAAACACTGCCTGGCCCATTAGTTTCAGCCTCTTACTGGCTCATTCTCATATCTTGATTTAACCCATATTTAGTAATCTGTGTATCACCACAAGGTGGTGGCTTACCGGGAAAGATTCAGCATGTCTGACCTGGTGGCTGGCTTCATGGCGACTGTCTCACTGCCTTCTTCCTCCCAGAATTCTGTTCTGTCTTCCCTGCCTACCTATGTTCTGACCTGTCAGGCCAAGAAGTTTTCTTTATTAATTAATCAATGAAAGCAACAGATAGATAGATAGAAAACCCTCCCACATCATCTCAGTAAACCCAATTTAGTGTTTCACAAGTAAGAGGTGCTGGCATGAGATTTTGACAATAGAATAACAGAAGAGACCAATATTCTTTAGAGAAATTCAAGAGTACATATGAGAGTCAACATCTTTTTCCCAGTAGGCATTGAAAGAGTACCTCCACTGCTGTGGTTGACTGACATAATTGGTTGCAGTTTCTGAGAAATTATTGAGAATTGCAACATCTCCTTGTGGAATAAACACAGATATAAAATCTTTCACACCTGGAACAAGCACAGCACATTCCACTTTATTCACTGAATGGTAACCATATTTTTCCTTTTTAAAGTATGTATCTCTCTGTATTATGCGTTCTTTAAATTTCTATTTTATATACTATTATTGCTACATGCACCCTATTAATAAATGATACAATATTTTCATGATGCCTTATTTAATCATTATTTCATGTGTCTCCAATGTTTAATAAAAATATTCTATTTTCAAGCAAATTATTGATATTTATAAAAGTAAATATATAATTACCTGATTATTTCCTTAAAAGATAATCATAAGAAATAGTACTTGGACTGACTAAGAAGAAAACCCACCTTTCACAGCATATATATTGACCACTAGGTTTTAGATAGGATTATAGATTGACTCTAACCAGTAATATATTACTGCTTTCATTATTCTGTATCAAGTTACATTATCATTCTTTTAATAGTGTACTCTACTACGTAGTTCATATTTGAACCTCTTCTACACTGATCAGTGTAGGTGTTTGATATATGATAATAAATTTATAGCAACCTAAGGAGGGTCTTTACAACTAATATTAATTTTGCTGGCAAGCAGGAGTCTTATATGACTACAGCATATGCCTTTTTCAGGTAGAAAGTTGAAAACACCTGCTAAATATTTCTCTTTCCTAACCTGTTTCATGTTGACTTTCCAAATATCAAGTTAGTTACCAATAATTTTAGAAAAACAGTGTGTGTGTGTGTGTGTGTGTGTGTGTGTGTGTGTTTTATGAGGCCTCTTTGACACCTCTAAGAGATATAATCTTAGAGCAAATTTTTGTTTCATTGTTTCTTACAAAAATTTGAATCCTCTTCAGCAAGGAGCAGTGCGTCTTAGGTTCAGGAAATGTTCTGGTTGGATTGGGCACAACATACTTACTTGTTCTCTGCATTTTCATTGGTTGTGGTTTTCTACAATAGTTTTTTTTTTCTTTTGCAATATGAATTTTCTGTGATGATGTATAAGAACAGAAGAATTCTTTATGATTTGCTTATAATTATTTATGGCATGAATAATTTATTGTCAATATTTTAACATATGTAGAAATATACAATTGCTTAGGACAAACTAAAATCTGCAGAGATTAAAGCAAATTAAATTAATTAGAATCCTATTATTAAGTACCTACTAAGAGTAAGTCCATAGTTTCTGGTGGAAATGCTGTTTGTACAGCATTAACAGGCACTTGCCATGAAAGAATGGAAAAATAATTGAAATAAGGGTGAAATTATTCAAGTACGAAGACAATTTTACAGCGGGGGCTGACTGAGAAGCAAAGGACAATGGCGCTGGGCTCTGATTGTTCTTCATGGACGGGCTCTGTGGGAGCCTTCTCAGCTTGGTCGATCACCTTCCTGGACCTGGGGGGAGTTGGGAGGACCTTGGTCTTAGCATAGAGTGGGGAACCCTGATGGCTCCTTGGCCTTGAGAGGGAGGGAGGGGAGGTATGGGTGGAGGGGAGGGGAGGGAAGGGGGAGAAGGAGGGGAGAGAAAGGGGAGAAGGAGGGGAGGGAGGGGGGAGGAGGAGGGAAGGAGATGGAAATTTGTAAATATAAAAAAAAATAAACCATGAGAAAAAAAAAAAAAGAAAATGTTAGGTAAAATTCAAGTTGAAGCTTTCTTCCCATGTACATTCAAAAAAATGATCTGTATTTCAGAGTTGGGAGCCACAAGTTTCCGTGTAACCCAATAGGCTTACAGACACAATTTATTGGACTGATAGAACGGGGTTTCTTAGTCATAGTAGCTTTAGCCTGCAGTCTTTGTCTTTTGAGTTCTCAGCTGCCCAGTATGTGTTTAGCTGCTTTGGGTCCACTGTCCAGAAGCATCCCTTCTTCCCTACCAGCCAACCAAATCTTGAGAAACAAGATGCTTGTTCTATTGTTGTTATAAACTATTTTATGCACATACAAATATGGAGAGATAGTAATTGCTTTTGTAACATTCATCCAATGCAGTGCTGATCAATATTCAGTTCTTCTTGAAACACTGTTTTATGAGGAACTTCATTTTCAGCACTTATTGTTTATGGGAATCTCTATAGAGGAGTGTTTGTTTAAAACTTCAGGCCATCTGGGGTTCTACTTCAGCAACTCTGACAGTGTAGACTTTGAGAGGAACCCTGAGAGTATGCATTTAACACGTATCTGGTGACTCTAGCATCTGTAACCTATCACCATTTAGAAAAACACTGATTCATGGATGAATCAATAGAGATAGACTTCTGTCATTTTATAAATAGCACACAATGATAGCTCGGTGCTATTGTCATATTTACTTAGGACAACATACACATATGGCCTGGAGATTAATGCTCAAGTCTCCGATTCAATTTGCTTTGTAGACGCAGACACAATCTGTTTTGCAATTAGGTAAGCACCCATCTGGCAGAATGAAAATTCGGCAGCCATAAAATAAAACAGGTAAAGATTTTTCTTTGTCAGCAAGACTACCTGAAATAATGACCAATTAATGAAAATACTATAGGTCTGAGCATTTTGATCCTTTCAGTATGAATTGGCATGGATGGCTCCATTGAAACAATGCCTCATGCCAGATTATTAATGGAACTTCTCTTTCTTTCTGACTAAGCTTGATTAGTTAGACAGTTTTTGAGCAGAAACAAGGTCAAATATTTGAAGGCAAGCTCAATAAATCCATCCATTTACTGAGGACAATGCCGAGATTTTAGAAATTAATTCCCATGTGATTGACACAGCTTTCTAATTTGCTTTCAGATGCTTTGGGTTACAGACTAGAGTGGTTCAAAGAGTTCTGAGAAAACAAAGCAACTGGGAATTCTGTCAGTTGGTGGTTCTTCCCTGTCTGTGTCCAGATCGACAGGTCTCCTACTGCAGTCCTGTTTCAAGGACTGCCCTCATGCTCTTGCTAGCCCCACTGTCTAGAGTGCCCTCAATAAGGAGACAGAAAATCTGATATGTTTCAATGAATAAGCTAGTGCCAACAATCTTAATGTCGACTTTACTTTTTATTCCAGCATCACACAGCATCACAGCATTTGACCAGCCAGTCTTATTTGTATTAATCATGATTGCAAGGGATCCACCAAATCCAGAGTCAGAAGATTACTTACTCTGAGAACACACTTGCAGAACGAGAAGGAAATATTTATGCTAAGATTTGTACAGACATTATTTGAATATCAGAAGATAAGTATTCTAAAGGAAGACAAAGATGAAAAAAACAAGCAAACACCAAGGAAGTAAAAGTTGACATGAATCTTTCAGGTAACGTGCATTAATGTATGTCTTTAGAAGCAATTAGCTGTGTTCTCACTATAGCAATGAATTTGTGTAGAGCTATAAGTGACAGATGGTTCACATTCTGTATCTTTGGTTATTTTAAATATACATTCAATTTATATATACAGATTGAATATATGTATATATATTCACAAGGGCTTATGTTAATAAAAGTTTTAAAATGACATACTATGTGAATTATAACTAGAACAAATTCAAACATAAAGAAGTTAGTCTTATTTCATGAAACTACAATATTTATCATATTTGTTTTCATTTAATTAATTCATTTTGAATCCACCTTTGAGTTAGTGTTTTGCTCAGAATATCATATCAGAAACATTTTTGTGTGATTCCAGACCACCCATAGTGGATACAATTTTGTAAACTAATCTCTGGTATGTACACACACACACACACACACACACATATGTATGGCATGTATACACACATATATATGAAGAAATCTCATATATAAATAAACAGACTTTATGCACATATATTTCAACTTTCTATTCTTCAGTGGAACAGTAAAGAATCTAAAATCATGCCCACACTGGAGAAAATATAGATTTTATGATATTAACTTGCTGTTTTGTTATAAATAGGTTATCTATACATACTTCACATTATTGTCCATGGGACTTAACACTTACAAAATGTATACTACGAATTTGCCTATAAGATGAGTTCAAAGTGAAATGATTGTTACAAAGAAAGACATATCACTCTGCCTGGATTTGAGGCCCCTTCCACAATAGGAAACAACTACACCAAATTAAACACGTGAATCTAAAGATTTGGCACCAAGATCCACATATGCTTGAAAAGCTGTGATATTTCTCTTTCTGGGTCTGGCTTACCTCATTTATTTTACAGTTTCTAGCATTTTTCACTTGCCTGAAAATTTCATAATTTGATGTTTCTTGCAGCTGAATACAATTTAATCACATGTAGATAACATATTTTCATTATCCATTTGTCAGCAAATAATAGCTAGACTGTTTCAGTAGACCAGAGTTTATAAAGAGAGCCACTCTGAACACAAATAAATAAACAATAAATCTGTAGTAGGAAATAGAGTACTTTGGGTATATGCCCACGAGTGGTTTAGTTGTGATATATGATAAATATATGTTGTTACTTTCTGTTTAACTATCAGAATTTGGTGGCAATATGTGATTACTGAAGTACTAACACTCATACTTAGAGAAATGAAGTTCTGGAATCCTCCTTCATAACATCTAGACCTCATAGTTGAAGAGGCTCCTAGAAAAAATATCATTAACAGTCTTACCTAACTATGAAGTATAATAATGATTAATGTGAGAAAATACACCCATGGATGTTTGGTGAAACAAATATTATATGGGTAACCAAACTACCCTTATTTTTAAGACTTATATCAATTTCTCTGGTACTAGTGAGGAGAGATGAGTTCTAGCAAGGCATTCTAAAATACGTTAAACAGTTAAGCTATTTTTAACTGGTACTTTTAATTGACAGCTATGGATAGAAATTGAGTCTGACCTCAACCCCTAGATAATGCTACTGTTCATAATTAACTCCACAAAGCGTTCTTTTCTGTAGAAAAGCTATTTACTAAAATGATTTTATAATTATTTTTAAAAGATTAATATTTATTTGGGTGCACATGTGTGTATTCCAGGTGTGTGCATGTATCTGTGGCTAATAGAAGTGGGTATCAAAACAGCTTGACATGGAGCTACACTTCCAGACTGCCATAAGCTTCCTGAGCTCTCTGTGTGAGCCTTGTCAGTTTGGATGCTCACCTTCCTGGACCTGGGGGGAGTTGGGAAGACCTTGGACTTAACATAGTGTAGGGAACCCTGATGGCTCTTTGGCCTGGAGAGGGAGGGAGTGGGGGTATGGCTAGTGGGGAGGGGAGGGAAGGGGGAAGAGGGGAGGAGATGGAAATTTTTAATAAAAAAAATGAGAGAAAAAAAGAAAAAAGTCAGAACGAATATAAATTTGTTGACAAGAGTCACATTTTCCCTTTGCCCTATGTTGGACTGAGGCCTTATCTATTTTCTCTGACATCAATTGACCTAGAGCAAATATATACAGTAACCAAGCAGAGAGAACATACTCTCACTTCTAAACCAGGCCCCTGTTGAAGAAGGTCTAGTAAAATAAATCTTAAGTAACAAGTCCTACCACACTGGGGACTATGAAAAGCTACATTATTGTCTCCTCGATACCCAAAAGAGGTTTCTCATGTAGTTTTCATCTGTGGACTGCATTACAATTGAACATTTGTATCTTTCTTATGTACAATATGCTCAGAAGGTGTTGGCTCCCACAAGCATGGTCAGTTTTCTTCTGTGACAACTTTCAGAGCATTCTGTCACAGTATATTTATATTTCAGAATCATTTTATTAAAACAAATTAAGAAAAAACTAAAAAAAATCTTTTTTTCTTCCTTCCTTCCTTCCTTCCTTCCTTCCTTCCTTCCTTCCATTTCTTCCTTCCCTCCCCCCTCCTTCCCTTCCTTCCTTCTTTCTCCTCTTGGTTATTTGTGTCAGTGTTTCTCTGTTTAGCAGCTCTGGCTCTCCTGGAACTAGCTCTTGTAGACCAGGCTGACCTCGAACTCACAGAGAACCACCTGCCTCTACCTCCCAAGTGCTAAGATTAAAGGCATGTGCCACCATTGTCTAGCAAGCCCTAAAGTCTACCATGTGGAGTTATCAATTTTCGGCATGGCATGTTCATGTTCTGCTTCCCATGCATCTTACTGGCAACTCCACCATCCTTCTTTCCTGCACTCTCTTTTTGTAAATAACTCCCACCTAATAGCTACCTGCTTAACCATTGGCTAGTCAGCTCTTATTTAACAATAAGATAAACACATTTTCATAGTGTACAAAAGGATTATTCCAAATCACTTCCCTCTTTTTGTCTTTTTAAAGAGAAGGTTTTAACTTTAATGTAGTTAATTTACATGCACAAAGCAGTTATTGTATATGAATTACAGACACAATAGTTAGTCCATTTGTATTTGGCAAATTTAGAGAAAACACTCTAAAGATTTATACCTAATTTATTTTTTATAGTATCTAAGGAAAATTAAAAGTCACACAATTTTGTCTTCAATTCCATCAAAGTCCTCAGAAGCATATGATATTTCCTAATGACAGGGACATCTGACTGCCTGAACAGTCACCCAAAGTTGATCTGCAATGTTTGGGACATTCATGTTGGGCCTACAGGCCTACTATATCTGACAAAAAGTTCTGTAAAGCAGGAAATTTTGAAAAGTTGCCCTACCTTATCTTGAAAATATCTTGCAGTCATTTTCTTTTGTGTCTTGCTTGTCAAGTTTGGACAGTATAAAGCAGATGAGGCTGGGGCAGTTATTTTTTTTTTTTTGCAGTGGCTATCTTTTGCCACAAAGAAGGCAAATATAATATGGAGTTGATTTTTAATGTCCACCATCTCTTCTGAAGTAAATTGTTACTACCAGAAGCAAACATATCTCACTGTCTTGCAAATCCTTACATTATAAAATTATTTTAAATACCATAGTCTGTACATCTTTGATGTGTTTGAAGACTATCTATTTATCTAAATATCTTTGTTTAATCTTGAAAACATACCTAATATGACTACAAGTTTGATTATTAAAGATGAATAACTACTAAACTGTATTCCTTAATTGTACTTTATATTTTAAATGAACTGCATAAGCACAATACCAAAAACAAGAGTAGATACACGGGCACAGTATAACAAAAATAACTTTAAATTTGTATCAATGAATCAAAATCCATACAAAGTAAAATATTTTGAGATTAATAGTTGTTTTTGGATTAAATTAGATTTAATAATCTACCCTTTTTCCTGTCATTCCTATCCTCCCATCTTTTTCTTCAGAAAGAGATCTTAGAATCTAACTCTTTTGTGTACCTTCTTTTTTGACCATGACCAATAATAGCTTGAAATCAACACACTTGAATGATGACAAACCTCCATAATCCATCTTTTGGGAAAGTGAGTATTGTTTTCCCTAGACTACTTTTGTTGTTGGGGGCACTGATATCTTTGGAGGAACCTTGAGAAAATCAGGATAATAATTAAGTCTTCGCTCCTATAGTCATGTGAGTCTAGGTCATCTCAGTCAGCATCCTGGAAGCTGTTCTGATGCAGAAATCTGAAAAAAACACTCTAACAGAGCTGCGCTGAGGTATTCGATAACTTGGGACATCCATTTTTCTGGATCCTGATCCCCTTGATCTAAAAATACATAAACTTTTAAAGTTAACATGCTTGTCTGTATTAATATGTTTATACTGTGTACTGTACACAAGTTTGCCAAAGTGATTATTTGTATTTGAGTAGGTAAGTGTACATTACGTGTCTTGTAGTTTTTCTTGGTTTATTTCTTTGTATCTATAGTCAAAATTTTCAGGGATTTTTCTCTTACCAAACCTGTTCATTTTCAACCTTGGATGAATTCAGAGTCTTTCGTTTTCTGTGGTAATCAAAGCATAACCTCTTCTACAAAGCAAGACACATTTTGACTTCATTTTCAAGTCAACATATTTTAAAAATATATAAGTTGGTTTAATTCACCACCCTCATAGCCCAATGTCTTTTTAGCAGCTATTGATTTTTTATTAACAATCAAAAATTCAAAGACAACACAGTAACACACAGAATCCAGGAATTTTTTTTTTGTATTTTCATCTTTACATGTCTTTATCCATTTATGTAACTTTATTATTTCTTTAAAAACTTTATTATTTTTCAACTATTTTTTCTATGACTGTCTATAACCTTTCTCCTTTCTCTCCCAACCCTATGAACACTTTTAAATGCACTGTAACCCATTTAGATGATTTTCCCATCTGGATATGTCATTACCATGTATCTGTAATATTCTTTGATTGTCAGTCACTTGCATAGCTCAGCTTAGAGCATTGTGCTAGCACATGGCATCTGACAACTGACTCCATCCTGCAGGCAGCTACTGGAAGTCATACCTCTGCACTGTGGCTGCCTTGAGACTGTGAGACTAAGAAATTATGTTTGGCTCTGTTTTTGTGTGTTTGGAAACTTTCTTTAAGCTTTCTAATGTTTTATGTGGATATTTATGTTGTCAAATTTTGGCATCATTTGTAGGTATGTCTTTCTGTTGCACCTGCCCGCTCCCAAAAATCACATATAGACTTACTATTAATCAAAAATGCTTGACTGATAGCTTAGGTTTTTTACTAACCAGTTCTTTCAATTTAAATGGATGGCATATTCATCTCCTGCTTCTTCTATGTTTCACCCGTGACTCTACCCCCTCCTTTTCCCCTGCACTCTCATTTGGTTCTCAAGTCCTACATAAGTCCTACCTGCCTAGCCAATGGCCAGTCAGCTCTTTATCAATGATGAGAGTAACATATTTTCACAGTGTACAAAAGGATTATTCCACCGAAACTGAGCAATCTTTTCAGCCCCTCAAAAGGATTTTTAAAGACACTTTTCTTTGTTCTGAAATTCACAAAATTTTACCATGGTTTACTGTAACTTTTATATAAGGGAAACCAATTTTATATTCAATATAGCATTTTTGAATACTTATGTAAATTTTATACTTTTATGTATGTGTATATAATTCCTTTTTCATTCCCTTTGAAATGTAAAATTAATCAATTGTTCCTTAGTGATACTACCATTACAGAATCATTCAGAGAAGTTATTTTTAATGCAATTTTTTCGTATGATTTCTCACCAATGGCAATAACCCCAATTTAAAAGAAATACTGCCACAACTTAACAAAGTTTGAGATAAAGAATGGTTTTAAAAGTGTGTGGAATATAAATGAATCACTGTGTAACAGCATTCATGGGGTCAAAGTTTGCTTTGACTTTTCTCTGCAACACTGAGAATTTGCTTTGTGTGGTCAAGTGAAAAGTCACTCCTGTCTTATGGGCTGGATTTCCCCTGTTGACAATTAATCAGCAGAGTATTCCTGAAATATCAATGTACTCATCTCCTGATGTCCTGAATGAATCACATCTCTGGCGGGGAAGCCTCAGCACCCATGGCTAATGGGATCAAATGACTAAGCTGATGCCACAACCTTGAGACTACATCAAATTGAATTTGGAACTAACTATCTTTAATCTGGAATCATCATCTAAATGTCAGTGTAAGAAGTTTTTTGCTTTCCTCTCCCACTTTATTGCCGTCTAGTAAGAGAATATCTGACATCTATGCCTCTTGTGTTTTGGTGTTAAGAAGAAAGATTAATAACAATCTTATTAAACTAGTAAACATCAAGTCTGTGCATAGTTTAGTCTTGGTGAGAAAGAGACAATACATGTATGAGCATCACCTATCACTGTTGCTGTTTGTTTATATGGAGATTGAAACAATTAAAACTTAGTCTGCATGAGCTGATGTTAGACAAATAAGCAACATTTTCTCTGGGGCAGTAGAAAGTGAGTTTGTTATGTAATCTTATATTTATTGAAAACTCATTTTATACTATATAGTTTGAGCAGTTTTCTCCTCATTTCCTCTCTGATTCTCCTCATTCACCCAAGCCCAAGCTTCTGCCTTTCTCTTTTTAGAAAATAAGCAGGTAAATAAAAAGAACAAAGAAAAGTAAGAGTAGAATGAAGGAATGGAGAAAAAAATTAAAAAGCAAAACATAGGAAGTACAGCACACACACACACAAACACACACACACAAATACATATACACAAGATATATACACACAAACACATACACTCTCAGCAAACACACACACACTTATATATGCAAACACACACATACAGACAGACACACACCCACACACGGAGAACTAATAAAAACATAAATTTGAAAACTGTAATATATCAGCAAGATACCAAAAATGTATAAAAAAAAAAAAACACCAAGACAAAGTATTACGAGAAAAATTCTTCAAAATACCATCGAATTCATCTTTAGTTGACTATCTAGTGCTGGAATTGGAACATGCCCTTAAGTGTGGTTTCTTTTTTTTTCCAGTTTATTTATTTTTTATTAAAAATTGCCATCTCCTCCCTTCCTCCTCTCCCTTCCCTCCCCTCCCCTCCACCCACACCCCCACTCCCTCCCTCTTGAGGCCAAACAGATATCAGGGTTCTCTACACTATGTTGAGTCCAAGGTCCTCCCAACTCCCCCCAGGTCCAGGAAGGTGAGCAACCAAAACCCAAAGAAAAACATATAGTTATCCTCCTGGATACTGGAAGTAGACAAGATTGCCGGACAAAAAATGGGAACATAGGGGTGGGGTGGGATGGGGGGAGGGGGGATGGGGCGAGAAAAGTGTGAAGTGGAGGATGGGAAGAGCTTGGGGGAATAGGATGGTTGGGATATAGGAAGGATGGATATGGGAACAAGGAATTATATATCTTACTTAAGGGAGCCATTCTAGGGTTGGCAGAGGCTTGACTCTAGAGGGGTTCCCAGGTGTCCAGGAAGACGCCCCCAGCTAGGTCCTTGGGCAGCTGAGGAGAGGGTGCCAGAAATGTCCAGATCCTATTGCCATACTCATGAATATCTTGCATATCACCATAGAACCTTCACCTGGCATTGGATGGAGAAAATGACAGAGCCCCACTTAAGTGTGGTTTCTATATACAGTGAAGAAAATTTATTTATCCTTGGTGAGGAGTTGTCAATTAGACATAACTACTTGGTTAGTGACGGGAGATCATGCCCACTTCCCAATCTCAGACCTGGGACCACATCTATAGTACCTAAGTAACACTCTGATCTGTAGATACAGCAGCATGTTGTTAGGAGTCAGGTTTTTTTTTTTTTAGCTCCATTGTGATCACAGAACAAAGGTATTTGGTTTTTCACCAAGCACACGACTATTCTAGTCACAAGTTCTTGGCTACCCAAGGTGTGTCAGTGATGAGTTTTATCTTATGGAGCATTGCTTAAATACAATTAAAGTCAATGATTATTGCCACTTCTTTTAAGCAACTATTTCACCAGCATATTATGTGGGCAGGGCAACATTGTAGTTTGAAGGTAACTGAATTGTTGGTTAGAGTTCTCCTCTGATATTATACAGAATACCTTCCAGTACTATTACGAGTGTCTGTTAGGAGTGAAGGCTCTTGGTTAGCACCAGCTTGAATTCTTTGTATTCAATATGCTATGTAGGTGTTGTCTTCAGAAATAGTGCATTAGCATCAGTTTGAAGAGAATCCAATAGACTTGAAAATAACATAATTAGATATAATCTGTTCCTAGCACTGGAGATTTCATTTGGAGTTGAGATACAGGATTTGGTAATGAGGGATTTTGATGCCTTTAGTCAATGGCTTTGGTGGGTTAGGAGCCCCAGGGCATGGTCTTGTCTTCATACGTGAGCGCTAAAAAGCTCTCAGACTACTCCCTTGCTCCTGTGGTTGGGGCCAGAGGAAGGAGCAGTTGGATATGCAGGTGGATCACAGAAGCATATAGTATATTTTGTATCAGTGTTTAGTTAAATAAATTCTTGAGTTCCTAATAACAGACTCATGTGGTTTCAAGTAACACTTTGGTTTCATTTGAGTTTTGTTATCCTGTTATTTAGTGATTCCATTTTGATGTTTTCATGTGTGTGCATGTGTGTGTTTGTGTGTGGGGGGTGTAGATAGATATATAAATACATATACAAATACATACACAGACAGATGATAGAGGGATGGATGGATAGATAGATGGATAGATAGATAGATAGATAGATAGATAGATAGATAGATGATAGATAGATAGATAGATAGATAGACAGATGATAGATAGATGCTCCTTTTGTAGTAGGTTTCCATATAAACCCTCACATGACCCTTAGTTTTACTTGTCTGTACCAGATCCCTTTATAAAAATAGGAAAATAGAAGCCAGGTGGTGGTGGCGCACGCCTTTAATCCCAGCACTCGGGAGGCAGAGGCAGGCGGATCTCTGTGAGTTCGAGGCCAGCCTGGTCTACAAGAGCTAGCTCCAGGACAGGCTCTAAAAATAAAGCTGCAGAGAAACCCTGTCTCGAAAAACCAAAAAAAAGAAAAAAAGGAAAAAAAAATAGGAAAATAGAGAAAAGTCATTATAAAAGCTTTTAGATATTTATTTAGCATAGGGTGCCACAGAGTTTTATTGTGCTTACATAAATGTTATTTTTTCCTTGGATTGTTTTCTGGCAATTTCCTGATATAATACTAACAATGAAATAAAGGAAAGAGCTTATTCAAATTTTGCATATATAACTTTAATATTATATATAGATAAATATATAACTGTTATATATCTTAAGTATTTGATCCCTCATTCTAAAATGCACATCAAACGTATACTCACATACACATTTCTTTGCTATTTGAGAATACACACTGATTGATAGATGGCAAATATATTTCTTGATTATTGTGGCCCATTTCTCTTTATAATAATACTCCAAAAATCTCTTGGGAGCAAACAATATTCAATTAATAGACTCATAAATATTCATCTTGAAAGATGCCAACCTAATGGAATTTGTGTTTTTCTTCTTGCTTCCTACCACTGATGCTTTTCTCCAGAGTGAAACCCAATATATTAAATGATATTACCAGGTTCATTTCCTAAGTAAGACTACACAGAACTGTAAATCATACAGTATAGTAGTTATAATTGCAGGAAGCTTATTTATAGAGCTTGTCTCAAAGTTACACATCATGTAGAACTCTGGGAGTTTATGGCATGATATCAAATAATTGAAGTAAAATTTTTCATCTAATATAAAAAGTCCTACTGAGTGATGATAGCTTTTTATCTTCCTCCTGACAAATATTCAAGGTAATGAACAAACGAATAAAAGTGGATGGAGAATTGGCTTTACAAGCTAGTGTTTTAAATACTTTACCACAGTTACCATTATTTATCAAAAACTGCAAAAACTGTGAATTAAAATTACTTCCTGTGATACCTAGTCATAAAAAGTTCTAATGAGATACAAATTAGAAACACATGAGCCTCATGGATGAAGCTAACCTCGCTATATTTGGTGCACTGTTATATAATGCTTTAAAGTCACTTTACTTTGGTGAAAATTTGAATAAAATATTAAAAATAAAAATCTTATTGACTATAGTGATACCTGAATATATAGAAATTCTTTATTTGTTTATAATTCATGTTTATCAATTGTAATACACTTAGTACTCACTATAATGCCTAAGTTGCATTGTTAGTTTTTATTCATTATGAATTTGAGAAAACTATGGCATAAAAATAGTGGGTACTCTATTGATTATAGTGCCTCCCACCTCCAGAAATCAACAACTATTATGGTGGCCATCTTATATTCAACAGCATCATTTTCAGTTATGGAACTACATCAATGAATCTCTACTTCAGAATGCGCTGGTTGCTTTGGATTGCAGGACTAAACTATAGCCTCTGTCAGTCATGAGGTAAGCATGTGTAGATGTGCTAGACAATGTATTTCTCACACTCCTACCTTCTCTGAATATCAGGTCATTGTCTTTCTTCCTTTTGCTAATGTAGCTCCAGATAGGTCTTCTTAGTATGTAGATTTCTGATGATGTTTTCTGCCAATATTTATTAATTTATTACAGTCTTCTTCAATATCTTCTTTGAAGGAAGAAACTATTGTGTCAGTTCCATAATTTAAGGTAATTATTGACTTATTTGTTGTCATTAGACCTCACATGCCTTATATTTGTAAGTAAATGTTCATATACATTTTTGTTTATTCACAATTATATTTATGTGCTCATGCATAAAATCACCCTTGAGATCATACAAAACCATTGAAAATATTAATCTATATTTTAATCTTAAAATCCACATTCTACCTACAGTAGGGAAACAGGAAGTATTTAGATAATAATAACATAATAATAACAAAGAAGTTTGTATTCAATTGCTATAATATTTGATGTCGGAAGAAGCTTTTTTAAACCATTGAAATAAAAGAAACATACAACTAAGATATACTTCATATAGTGAAGTATAATTTTTATTGAATTTAGCTCTGTGATCAGTTAGTATAAAATTACAATTAAACAAAATGCCGAGCCTTGTATTCTTTATGTTCGCTTTTTCAGTTCTCAGGCAGTTGCTTACAGCACGTTTGGATTCCTGATGTGTTCCTTCATTTTCTTCATTGTTTCATGATTTCTACAGTTTGAGTATCTCCGGCTAGTAACTCTCAGAGAATCCATTGACAAAGGAGATGTGTGCTCTTACCTGATATATGACCCAAACAGGACTGCCATTTAGTTCCATGTGGGCACCCACAGTCTAAACTCATACATCTCCACACGAACTGACGATTAGGATTGAAAATCATGCTGCGTTTCATTTAAATTTCCTCAGAGTCTCCAAAGTGAGTTTTTACCCAGGAAATTCAGTGTCAACTTAAAAATAATGCTTTGCAATGTTTAAAAACAGATTTTGACTTCAAATAGTACTATTTTCTAGCTTCTGAGTGATCTATCAGAACAAAGTGCACTCTCTTTTCTCACAGTACTGCTTTATCCGTTGGGAAGAGTGAATAGTCTGCTGACAAGCGATTACTCAAGCTGAGAATCAACAGCTTCAGATGCTTAATTTAAATAATAAGTGATTGCTTTGTTTGCAACGCATTTTAAATAGATGAGTAAGCTTCTGAGACATGTACTCTAAATTTATTGCTTATTCACATGACTTATATATGTTACATATACGCATATATGTGTTTATATTTGCATACATATGTGTATATGTATGTGTGTTCATACATGTATAAGTAACTACAGTTCTCCTTGATAATAAATATATCATTGGCTTTTATTTTAAATAGCACACTAGTAAAATAGTAAAGTGACTGCTTTGCTATTTTATTAGGATGTTATTTTGTGCAACAACACTTTATACGTTGACAAACCATTTTTTTCTGCAAAAATAGACAATGTTGGATTAATGTTGTGGGGTGTCAATGTTATCAAAATGACAAAATCAAATTCACATATTAAGAAAGAATAATTCTATTTGTTCAAAACATATGTTTTATTATATTAAAATTAAATTTATAATTACATTATTTCTCCCTTTCTTTTCCTCAATCTAATTATTGTCACAAATTGTTACTTGCTCTCCTCTAAACCATGCTTGCTTCTTTGCCTAGATGCTGAATATATACAATCTGCTGAGTCTGTTGTTACTTGATTTCAGGAATGGCCAATTAGTATTTGATAGCATAATCAGAGCTCATCCCTGAGTAGGGCTATTTCTCCTGCTTCCAGGATTCTTAAATTGCTCTGTAGTTCTTTGCCTATGTGTAGGGCCATGTGAAATTCCCCCCTTTCATGTTAAGATGTATATTTGTGTACTTCTTCAGGTCTTGTTTAGGTCACCACCTTCCTGAGTTATTGTAAAGTTTCCTTGTCAATTCTCAGACATTTTCTCACACTAGATTTTCTGATCTTCTAGCTCATACAGTCTTTTCTACCCCTTTTCCAAAATGTTTTCAAACTCTTAGGTGAAGAAGCTATGTTATAGATGGAGCAGTTTGGGCTGGGTGCCGGCATGGTCACTTGTTTGCTGCATTGTAAGCAATTGTTGCTTTCTGTTATGATCTTCATCTACTGTGAAGAGAAGTATCCTTGATGAGAAATGTGAGATACATACCTGTGGTTATAAAGATGGATATTTAGAATCTGGTTAGGAAGTATTGTCTTTAGTAAGGTGGCATGAAAACAGTTATTCAGCAGTATTCTTCAGTAGCACATGGCTATCTTCATGAATCTGTTTCTTGTGACAGAAGCCCTATGCTTTCTTTCATACTTTCCAAGATTTTTATGACTTCAAAACAATTAAAACCATCCAACAAAAATTGTATTTTTTAAAAACTATTTTTTTCAGAGAGGCTGAATATTTAGGTCCTCACAAATTCCGGTAAATAAATGCTTGATCTAGGTTTATTCTAAATTGCTAAAACACATAAGTAAGCAACTAAGATAAGCAAATGAACAGGTTGTAAAAACATTGAGAAAATATTTTGGATACATGAACTGAAAAGCTATAGGAAGTCTTAAAAGTAACTTAGGTGAACATATTACACATAAGAAGAAATCTTAATGATGTATATATGCTCTAATCCCAAGTATAGGATGACTTTGCAAAGGAAAAAGTAGGGAAAGTCAAAAGAGTCACTGATTGTCAGGAGTTGAGAGAAGGAAGTGTATGAGAAATGAAGGACATTTTCATTCCAATGAATTTAATGTGCATTCATAGAGACTCTCAGGACACTATTATGCTGACTATATCCCACTCTGGTTTAGATATGGATTAAGTGTGTCCCTGATGTGGGAGAGTCTTCTATTTGTGTTGATTTCATTCATTAATAAAGAAACTGCCTTGGCCAGCCCTTAGGTGGGTGGAGTAGACAGAACAGGAAGAAGGAAGTCAGGTAGATGGCTCAGTCAGATGCCACACCTCTCCTAAGTGAGACAGACCACTGTGCCTCTCCTGAGAGAGAGGCCAGATGCGATGAAGCTCCAGCCCAAGATGGACGCAAGCTAGAATCTACCTGGAAAGGCACCACTTTGTGGTGCTACACAGATTATTAGATATGGGTTAGTCAAGATGTGAGTAAGAGCCTGAAAATAATGGGCCAGGCAGTGTTTAAAAGAATACAGTTTCTGTGTAATTATTTTGGGGCATAAGCTAGTCAGGAGGCCGAATGCAGGGCGGCGGGAATGCAGCCCACAGCTCATCACTACATGTCCCCCTAAAGAGTACATGAGAGAGGCTCAAGTTCCAGTGCAGGAAGAGATTGTAAGACTTTTAAGAGCTTGGTTTAGTGGGAAGTCATCTGGGGTACAGGTACAGAAGCAATTTGTTCTCATACGACTCTGATAAGTACCTCTGAGACCCCATTTATTTCCTCTAGGAGTGAGCAGTTGTAAGTAAGAAAGGACATCTCTTTGCTGTTCATATGGATATTCATCCTGCCATCTGATTTATGCCCTTTGTGTGTCCATCTGAAACAATTCCATTTGTCATAAGGCCCTCATCAGACACCAGTTAGAGAAGCCCAAGTTTGGACCTTTAATATCCAAAACTTAGAGCTAAATAAACTTGTTTTCATTGCAAAATATCCAGCCTTGGATATTTTTCTATAACATTAGCAAAATGGTGTGTTTCACCTATTACTATATGTTTGCCTACCCATAGAATACATAATGCCAAGAGAAAAACTTAGCATGCAATATCTATTCAGAGTGGTGAAGATGTGTTATTTTAGACTCATCACCTGAGAGCTTTGGTGTGGGCATTTATAATGAGGACACCTGAGTTTTGTGGTAATAAGAGTAAAAAATATGTCTTCTCCCCTCTATATTTTATTGTAAGTTTAAAAATGCTCCAAAATATAGTCTATTAAAATTATTTTGCAACTTTAAAACATCAGGGAGCTACTTCATTGATGATTAACTCAATATGAAAAATAATCTCTTTTCTTGTTTAAAGGACTATAAAGGAAATTTTAAGAATTTTTGATACATATGTGATAAAAATGATATAGAAAAACAAGACCAAGTCTAAGAACTGCTCATAGCTAAACTGTTGCAAACTACTGGGGATATTTGCAAGGTATGAGAATGTGAGATAATTTTTTTAACACAGTCATTTTAAGTTATATTCCACACTTAACTGATTCATGTGTTTGTCAAAGAGCGAGAAGTTTACTTTTAATATGAACTTTCTCATATCACAGGTGGACTTTCTTTTGCAGACATATCTTACAGTCTTATTCTGTGCAACTTCCCTTACATTTTAAGTTGTAACTGCTCAAGCCTTCTTTTATCCTTTTTTATTATAACTTACAGTCCCATGGTATTTTAAAATGACTATTTAAGTTGAGTATGTACTTCCTATCAGTTCTGATGTTCTAATTTGGTTCAAATATGCTAATGCATCACTCCTCGAGTCACCGTGTATTAAAGGATCTAATGTAAGTGTGCTGAAGTATTGAGAGGACAAAACACTATCTTTTATAACACGATCAAGATAGATAAAGAGTATAAAATACAGTGGTACCTCAGAGGGGATATTAATAGCAATGCAGCCTTAAGGATCTCTCTTCTATGCACTTTCATTTTTTACAACTATAAATAATGTTTCATAAAATTATTAGGAAAGTACAATGTGAAAATATAACTAAACAAATGTCACAAACTTCACATTCCTGCACAAATGTTAAAATATTGTTATTATATTTGAGCTTTCCTACTGAGATTTTGAAGTCTGTGTAAGGGCAGCCTTTCCTGGTTCTTTGAGCTCTAGCTTTGACAACTTCACCCTGGAGGTAAGAGCTTGCCCAAGGCCTGACATGCAGCCCTGCTGCAACGCAAGAACCCACTGCTCCTTTTTGGCAGGTTGTGCTGATTTATGGAGCTATTTGATTTATTTAATGTACCATGCCTTTGATTGCATATACTCTATAGCAGTCACTCAAGATGCAAACAAACACATCATATGCTCTTTAATCACTCCCATCCCCCTTGTGATCAATCACTGCCAATAGCAATGGAGCAGCTGTGATTCATGCTGCAAACTTAAGGTCAGCAAACTTGGGTTTGCAGCAGTGAACAGCAGCAAATCTATGCAACCTCTGCTCAGGAAAAAGTGCTCAGCATCCCTTCAGCTTAGGGTAAAAATGCAACAGAGATAAAAGATGCTATATATTGGGAAGGGAAAGGAAAAATATGGGGAGAAAACCAAATAGGAAAAGTTCAATGTGTTGATGTGTACCTTCAATCTAAAAATTTAGAAGGTTGAGAGAGAGAGAGAGAGAGAGAGAGAGAGAGAGAGAGAGAGAGAGAGAGAGAGAGAGAGAGAGAGTGATCATGGATTCAAAGCTAGACTGAGCTACATAGAGAGGCCTTGTTTTTTTTTTAAAAAAAGTAGGAAAAGAAGAAAAATAATCAATAGGGAAAGTGAGAGAAAATTTAAATATAACAGTGGCTTCTAAATGTGACTGACTAATGAAAGTACAATATGCAGAGAACGTATACTGCCGCGCATCGCGGCCCTGGTCTGTGCTCTATGTGCTAGACCCCAGTTTGCATACTTCGGGGAAGAGGCTGGAGGTTGAGAATACACACGCAGAGACAGACCAACACACAGACCTTCAAACACTGATACCAAAGCCCCTCTTTATTAGCGCCATGTAGGATTAAATACAGTGCAGTCAATGGCCAACAGCTGAAAATCCCATCCTCTGATCCTCTAAGCTAGGCACAGCTTCTAGTAACTTTAATTAGAAGGTTCTAGGAGGGAAGAGCAGCTGAAGGCCAGGACTCATTAGTCCCAACATCCAGCTGCAGGCCAGGATTTGTTAGTCCCAACAATATACAAAAACACACGTACATTTAGAATATTCTAAAGGGACATAGCTTCATACAAAACCTCTATGCATTAACTCATTCAATAATTCTCCACTTTTTCACACTCCTTAAATTTTCATTGTCACTTTTAATTGATCCTCATTTCTCTTAAGTACAATAATGCAGTGACAATGATCTCTGGCAATACGACAAATGTGATCAATTCTTTGATTGCCTTAGCTGTCCCACTTCTAGAAAGAATGCCTCCATCTCAGTTTTTTTTGCACAATTACAGAAAAGATTAATGACAACAGAAAGGCATTTTAATTTAACTTTTTTCATACATTATATTTATTATATATAATATATATTATATATTATGTTTACCAGCCCCAAACTCCTCTCAGATCCTCGCTACCTCCCTATCCATCCTAATTTATGATCCTTTCAAAATATTTTCCTCCTCCACCACCACCACCACCACCACTTCCTTCTCTTCGTCCGTTTCTCTCTGTACCCTCTCTCTCCTTCTCATCTTCATAAAATAGGAACACAAAAATTAAAATGTAAAAGTAACAAATAAAACACGACAAAAATTCCAAAGCACAGTTGAATGAAACAAAAGAACACACGTGCACACAAGCACACACACATGCGCACACACCAAAAGCAAAACCACAAAGAATTAATTTTGTATTGACTGACTACTCCTGTGCATGGGACCTACACTGTAGTTTGCTAGATATTCTAACTGAAAACCCACTGGAGAGCACTGATTTTCCCTTTGCAAAGGTTATCCATGGTAAATAGTCTTTTGGTTACTGGTGGGAACCTATTTCCACTTTCTCCTTTCAGTGCTGAGACACTGTCTTAAATCTGTGCAGGTGTTGGTTGTGCAGTCATTTTCACTGTGAATCCCCATATAAACTACCCTTGTGCCCAGACGAATCAGTTTTATTGGAGCCATCCATCACATCACATTCTTACAATCTTTCTGCTTATTTTCCTCATAGATTTCTTAAGTTTGCGAAGAGGGGTTTGAGGAAGACATCCCCTTTAAGGCTGACTGCTCCACAGTCTCTGGTCTCTGCACATTGTCCAGTTGAAGGTCTTTGTGTTAATTCCCTTCTACTGCAAGAAGTTTCTCTAACATACGAACTAAACAACATGGTGTTAGAAGTCATTTTATTCTTATGCTCTTTAGTAGAGCGTTAGGCCAACCCTTTGACACATGACCTATCTAGATCTAGGTCCTAGACCACTGTAACAGTGGCATACAGAGCTATGATCTCATGAAGTAGCATTTTTAAAAAAGATGCCAAGTAGAAAAAATTACTAATGGCTGAAATTTTTAACAGGTGGTTAATTATAGATGAAATCACATTGTGTCCAGAATTTCCATAGGTTATGAATAAAAAATGATTATTTGTTTAATTTCTATTCATACAGATTAACATACATATAATTTATAGATGTTGCATATTTTAAACATAGAATTCATTTAATTGCTATTGTGCCATAAACTTTAAAATTGATACAATGTTGACTATATAGGAAATCTAAATATATTATATTACATATACTATAATTCAAATATTTGTAATTCGAAGAATTATCTAAAAATATATTTCAAATAAAATACTAAGTAACACAATGTGTTTTAAAAGGTCATATCTGATTTTAGACTTCAACATCTCTCTCTCTCTCTTGGCTTAGAAGACATATCTATTTTTTTTTTGAGACAGGGTTTCTCTGTGGCTTTGGAGAAGACATATCTATTTATCTTTTACTCTGGACTATTCTTTTGATTTTGGGTATAGAAAGCATTCATATGAGAACAGTACTCCAAGTGAAAATTGTCATTTTCAGAATATGGGTAATTTATTGGTGGCAGAAAGTTTTGTTTCTTTCAGAATGTTTGATGAGATAATATTCCTATCTAAAAAGATCTTACAGATTAGTATCAAATCTTGAACAATACAGCTACAATCAAGGACATTCTTCAGAAAGTTATCAATTGTTATGAAATAGATGATGTGTTTTCCTTCAAAGAGAGAAATAACTATAATCCAGATGTTATTAATCTTCATTGAAATATTTTTAACATTCTAACATTCTGTATTAAATTATTTTCTTCCCTTTTTATATATTTTTGAGGAAACATTAAAAGTTCACTGACTTATTGTCAAATTACAGGCTCAGTGAAGGGCATTAAATTAGCAACTTTCCAATAAATCATTCTAATAATTTACCCTGTGAGATGTCATTATGCTTCAAACTTGCCCTTTAGAAAGACAAAATGGAGTTAGACTGGTAAACAGAAAATAACTTGATTAAGTAGCTCAGGTCACATATGGCATATATATGACTATATGGGTACAGGTGCAGGTAATTTTAATGCATCTAAGAAAAAATTTAAATAAAACCGTAATTTAAGAAGTTCATGTTAAAATAATATAAATACACTTTTTTAGTACTATCTAGGCTTCTTATTTCCTCATGATAGTGTTTGGTTACTGAGTGACTTGTGATAACATATTTTGAATGTATATTTGTTGTTGTAAATCTTATGGGTGATAATGACTGTGGTTTCGCGTGCACTTTTAAATCATATTTATTTAGGTATGTCATCTGTGAATTGCTCAAAAGTATGCATTCATCATATATGTTTAATACAATGACAGTCATGTATTTTCTTTTTAATGAAAACTCTTCTGAATTATGAGTTTTCTATCTGATTTTACTAAAGTATGTTTATGTTAAGCAAATACTCATAAATTCCTGTGATTCATGTTAATGGGAATACAATATTTGGCTGTTTCTCATCCACTTAGGCACCATTTTGAAGAATATGCACTTTGTTTTATTTGAAGATTTTGAAGACTTGGTTTCAATTTGACTGATTGACTATTTGAGTATAGTCATTAATTATGAATACTTGCTGTTTGCTGCATCCTATTTTCTGACAAGATTTAGAAGAGTATACCATGCAGTATCCTATCATTTGTTATTTCAAAATACAGTTTTACTCACCTGCTCTAAACATTTGTTAACTACTAGACTAGACTCTGGATATAACAGTAAATATTGGCACAGAATTACATCTATATACTTTATACTAAAATAGCTATCTGACCAGGAAGATGGCTCAGGATTACTTGCATGAAAGCCACATGACCGAGTTCAATTTTTGGAAAGCATATAAAGTTAGAAGGGTAGATTCAAGTCTAGAAATTTATTCTTTGATTTTCACGTATAATCTGTGGTACATATGTACTGCTACACACATCATAGACATATGTGAAAGTAATAATGATACGTAATTTAAAAATAATAAGTACATAAGGGCATGCAGAGTGATTTAAGGGTTTATTGAAGGAATTTAGATCCAGATTTTAGGAGTCAAGGAGGGTGGTCATGCTGAAGTGCCAAGATGGAGACAGGATCATAGCATAACAAAGAATAGTATAGACTTTTAAGGAGCAAGAGTATACCTAATAACCCAAGGATTTAGGACAAAAAATATGTGGATTCATCATCAAATGTACAGTCCTACATGAGGTATAAATAGGTGTTTATTCAATGGTGAAATAAAGAATTTGACAAAATTATAGTGTAAATCTAAGTATTGTGTTACTAGCTAAAGATTATGATAAAGTCATTAACTCTTTGCTCTTCCTTGAATCTTAATACTTATTTTTATATAGACAGGTGATAGATGAACATTATAGATATATGACATATGATAGATAGATCGATAGATAGAAAGATAGATAGATAGATAGATAGATAGATAGATAGATAGATAGATATCATATGTAGTCCAGGCTGGTCTTAAACTCAGTATGTTGTTGAGACTTGCCTTGAACTCCTGATTCTTATGTCTTGACTTTACAATTTGTTATTTCAAAGAGTGTTTGTTTTTAGCATCTGCTGACAGAAGTAAAAAGTCCATGTAGAAGATTCTTGTTTCTCTTCAAGTATTTATGCCAACTGTTCTCAAACTATGGGTTGTGAGCCCTTAGGTAGTGTGAAACAGTTCTTTTAAAAGGGTCTCCTAAGACCACTGGAAAACACAAATATTCACTTTACAATTCATAACATTAGAAAAATTACAGTTATGAAGTAACAACAAAAATAAGTTATGGTTAGGGTCACCAAACATGAGAAACTATATTAAAGTATCACAGCATTAGGAAGGTTAACAACCACTGATTTATGCATTTGAATATTTCATCTTTCAATAAATTTGAGACATAGGTAGTTGAGACACTATCATTGATGTATTTCTCTTGAAACAATTTTTTTCATGTGTTATTTATCATGAAATATCTGACTCTCCTTCCTCATGTTCTATACTGGAAGAATTATAAAATGTTAGTTGACATTTTTCTAGCAGTTATTGCTTTGTACACGACATGGATGTTGGGGATATAAGCATACCTAGAAAAAGCAATCAGTTCAGGTACTATAGTATGTGTAATACCACCCACAAGTGTTCAATTATGTATACTACTCTAGCATTAACAATATTACATGGAATTATGTCAAGTGAGATTAGAGAATATACCTAAAATAATGAAAAGTCTGGAAAAGCTTCTCAGGAGACACATTTTGCTGTCCTCGGTGTGAAACGTCAAAAAGCCTATCACAGAGTTACATTAGAGATATAGAATTATAAATATGAAACATGCCCATTTGTAGTTCAGAATAATTAAACATATATTTGAAATGTAGAAACTACATTGGCATATACCATAAAGAAATTCTTTTAGCTCATAACGAAGAATCCTTAGATTGATTAAACAGAAGCGACAGAAAAAGTTCTCTGAGGAGAAACCAGGAAAACTGTGGGCCTGGCAGTATATGGATGACACTAGACTTGAAAAAACATTGAATGTAGCCAGGTGTATCTGGTAAGGTGCTTGCTTCACAAGGCTGACAACCTGAGTTTGGATCTACAATCTCATATAAAACCCTGATAGAGTAATAATCCATTGTATGTAATCCCATTGATCTCCTACCAGGAGATAAATGGTAGAGACGGGAACATTTCCAAAAACTTGCTAGCCTGGTACACAGCAGTTAACAAGAGAGAAACACAAAATTGACAGGAAGGACCCAGCCGAATGTTGTTTTCTGATCTCTGTGCACGTGTGTCACATGGATGCACCCACTTACACAGAGTAATAAACACATGTACACCATACATGCGTGAACACACAAAAACTCATTTATGAAGGGGTGAGAGTCAACATGATCAAAACACTGCAAGCAATACTGTCAATATGTCAAATTGCTATTACACACAGTGCTAAAATTAGAGTCATAGACAGAAATGCAAAATTTCTTTTTTTAATTCCTTAATATTGCAAGAGGCTTAGGCATAAAAACATTTTTTCTTTTTTTTTTATTCATTTTTGTTGAGCTCTACAATTTTTCTCTGTGCCCCTCCCTGCCTCTCCCCTCAAGTTATTTTTTAGAGCACCTAGACCAAGGAAAAAAAATAGTGGTCTAAGTAGGAAATGATACACTGTTTTCATATGGGAAGTCCATGGAAAGAGTTGTCAATAAAGATATATAATATCTGAATGTGGTGAAGGAGGGAAACATCATAAAATTTATAGAAATAGAGGCATAAGAAAAAACAATTATCGAGGCCCTCGCTGGGAACCTGCATACTATCTGGCAGTGTGAAAATGCAGAATACTAACATAAAATCAGTGAACATAGGTCATCAGGAGACAAATACAGCATCTACCTGGCAATCATATTTGGAGTATGTCATAGCAATTGAGGTAAAGAAAAATATATGTTTTGAAGACAGAGTGAGAAAGAATGATTCATAGAAAGTATTTGGACAGGAAAATAATAAACAGCTATATCCCCAAATGTTGTAGTCCTAGAAATAGTAGTTCAGTGATTCTACTTATCAGTGAGGTGAATAGTTTGAGATGACTGAGTTTGGGAACCAGAAGTTGACAAATCATAATGCTTGTTTATACTAAGTTTGAAATGGAAACCAGAGATATATGTCAGATACTGGGTTGGGCTTTGATTATTGAAAACCCATAAATTCTATCAGAATAAATATATTTTGAAGATATAATTTTGAGATCTGTCAGTAATTGTCTTGATTCAAAATCTTCCATTAAGTCTCTATAGAGAAGAAGATCAAAGATATAGTCTTTGAACCCATATATATTTAGATATCAATTCTCTGAGAAGCCAACAAAGGAAGCCAGAGCTCTACAGGATCCTCCTGGAATAAGATACTGGAAATTATGGATTTTTGTGGTTGTTGTTGAAATAAAAGAAGGAAAGTTGAGAATAATCTATTCAGTTTGCACTTGGAAATTATGCAGTCTTCTTACTATGAATACTTGGATATTGAAATAGCAATCTAGGATTATTTAGGGATATTGAGATGACCAAAATAATTCTCTTCCAACAAAATTATTGAGTTGTTTTAAGGTAAACTGGAACAAAGAAAATTCCCAGGGGATAATCCATGAGGAAAGAACCAAGGCCCTGTTTTTCTGTGTGCTTGTTTGTTATTGTTATTTCAAATGGGAAATAGCACAGCATTTTATAGGTATATGAGATTAAAAGAAGACAAATGAAATTAATATTCAGTCTGCAGAAACAAGATTTGGACAGTTGAGAGAAGATAATGTGTACATGCAACAGGAAAGGAAGACGTTTAATATGATCTTCAGAGCACTCCGGATATTGGTGGTGATTTTGTGAATTTGTTTGTATGCTAGTTTTCATTTTCAAGTGATATGGAGATAAATTCGGGAGACCACCAAGTCCAGTTGGAATGGGACTGATGGAACAGGGGACCAAACCGGACTCTCTGAATGTGGCTGACGGTGGAGGAGGACTGAGAAACCAAGGACAACGGCGATGATCATGAACTCTACAGCATGGACGGGCTCACTGTGAGCCTTGTCAGTTTGGTTGCTCACCTTCCTGGAGTTAGGGGGAGCTGGGTGGACCTTGGACTTAACATAGTGAAGGGAACCCTGATGGCTCTTTGGCTTGGAGAGGGGCGGAGTGGGGGTATGGGTGGAAGGGAGGGGAGGTAAGGGGGAGGAGGAGGGGAGGAGATGGAAATTTTTAATAAAAAAAAATGTTTCACCAGAAAAAATAATTCTACTAAGAACATGTAAAGGCAAAGATTTGGATGGATATTTGCAATGAAAAATATATAAAATAGTTATGTCCAAGGAAAAAAGCTAATACGGACTGAGGAAAATATGGTAAGTTTAGTGATCTTTTTTTTTTTTTTTTTTTTTTTTTTTTTTTGGTTTTTCGAGACAGAGTTTCTCTGTAGCTTTGAAGCCTATCCTGGAACTAGCTCTTGTAGACCAGGCTGGTCTCGAACTCACAGAGATCTGCCTGCCTCTGCCTCCCGAGTGCTGGGATTAAAGGCGTGCGCCACCACCGCCTGGCTAAGTTTAGTGATCTTAACTTGAGGTTATAGTTGTGTTTCTTTTTAGTAAATGAGTTTCATCTGAAGAAGGTCGGGAGATTGATTCTGGATTCTAAAGGCAGCCCTGGCGAGATGGAAAATGGGCGTTGAGGAAAGATGAAGTTACTGAAAGGATAAAGGACGTCTTATTGGAGGAGGAGAAGATAAGTGAAGCAGCATGTGATCCACAATATTTCTAAGACCGTTTCTCGCTGGTGGTAAGATCGGAGAGACACCTCAGAGAACAGAAGGTTATCTGGTCTGTAGATGCTCACGTTCTAGACTTACAGAGTACTCAAAGTCTAGATTTTTACCACCCCTAGTTTCTCCATCATTAGTGAGCCATGCATTTCCCAAGTAGTATTTTAAAAGAAAGTGAACAGATGCTGGGTTTTCTAATCTAAACAATCTACCACCATCTATTCAGAGCCCTTATATTTAAAATACTCACTCTCCAAATGTGACTCCTCACATTAGATACCGAATCAGCAACAATGGGTGGCTTTACCTGTGTATTTGACCAACTGGCTTTGAGTTACTCTTATGAAAGAGTTCTGTATTGACTCAATAAACTCCCTTGAGACAGTGAACTCCACAGGAGCAGGAGCACATCCAGACCAGGGACATTTATGGAAACAGGAGTCTTGAATTACTCAAAGAAATCAGAAAAGCATTTACTTGAACTTCCAGAAAAATGATTGGGTATTACAAATGATACAGATTAAGATATTTGTTGATATATGTGCAAAGAGAAATGAACTTCCATGTCACCTTTGGGAACATTGCTCTTCAGCAAATTATACTTGGAATTTCTCCAAATTCTGTCTATTAGGGTTATTATGAAGACATTACAGAGGCATAAGTAAATCAGAGAAAATATTGAAATGTGACTAGATAATTTTGAAAGACTAAGTATAGAAAGAAAGCAAGATTATCTGTTGAGTTTCTTCTTGAACCCTGCCCAACATCTCAACCTCCCAGAAGGAGACAGGGATCCTACTAAAATAAAACTCTTATATCTTCTTCATAGCTAGCTCTAATACAGAGAGGAAGGGAAGTTAGAGTTTTAGTGACTTGCTTTGGGGATTGCTAATTTTAGATTTTGTGACTTGCTTTGGGAAGAGAGTCATGAGCAAAACGCCAAAGATGAAAATGTATAAAATATGATATGTTGATTCCACAGATATTTGGCCTGAGTACACGGATCCAGAACTGACTATGAATTCTGAAAATTTGAAAGACAAAGGGGGTTTTCAAAGACTCAATTCAATTTATGGATTCCTTTTTTGAAATAATTGTAGGAAAAGCAAAGATAAATACTGAGTAAGTAGGAGGGACAATGGATATTAGGAAAAGATCAAGGATGGAAACATCCATATGGAAAACAGTCTGCATACACACTGCATAAAATGATTTTATGCAGGGCTCTCCAAATTAACTTTTCTTATAAAAGTATTGACAGTCTGCTTCTGATGTAAAGAGAGTTGTGTTTGTCTCACAGTCCAGAGGGGTCAATATCAAGTCAGTTTGATCCATTTGTTTTAGACACTTGCAAGGGTGTATCCTTGAGGAAGGGACAAGCAAGAAGTCACATCTCCAGAGAGAAACAAACAAACAAACAAACAAACAAAAATAACAGAAGACAGTCACACAATAATCTACATAGCTATTTGTCAGGGACCCCAGAATCTCTCACTAATTTTTTACAGGTTTATGCCTACCGCAAACACTTTTATATACATATTGTTGTGGGTTACTACCCAGATTCAACTCATGGATGGTGATAATCTTTTGATAAAGAATTTGTTATTAAATATATGATTTGTGAATTTCTTACAAAATGTGCTAATAATATCATAGTTTAATTTAAAAAAACATTTAAGAGAAAATAAATAATTTGTGATATTCTTCATCATATTTATTAGCAGCACATAGTAGATTATTCCTAAATACAAAAGGTAGTCACTTATATATCCATTATGAGTCACATTTAAATAATTATGTACTTTACCTAATATCTATAAGCATATTTATCATTGAATATAATTAAATTTAACATAATTATACTGAATGTGCTCACATTTGTGACTTTTATTCATATACATTTCAGAACATCCAGAGTAGGGCAAGGTTTGCTCCATTCTACCAATGGACTGATTGCCAACTATGGTTGAGAAACTTTTAATTAGGCATCCTGTAAAAATTCAACGCTCATGTGTAGGCACAAACAGACTGTCACTCAGGAGACATCTTAGGTCTTCATCATACACATGCAATTAAAATATAGAAGATGTGAAAAAAGTAGTGGGGATTCAGGCAAGAGACAGGTTCTTCAATTTGTATTTTTAAAATCCATGTAGGCCACTATTAATGACTTTTCCTCTCGCTCAGTGCTGTTTTTAGTACTTGATAAGGTCTGTACTGAACTTGGATTTAACCTAGTGCAAGCAGAAAAATTTATGGAAATTAATATTAATTAGATAGCTCCATTATTAAAGAATCAAGCTTTATCTCTTTAACATACACTGTCTTTGTGAATCAGAAATATTTTTGTTATATACTTACTTATAGAGATTATTTTTAATGTGTTCAAATTAAAGTATATTTTGGAAATTTCTGTTGAAGTATATTTTTTTATTTTTCCAAATTATAGAGAATATAATGATAGAACCTTATATATTTCTTTCATATTCTATATTCTTACTTTCAGAATACTAAGGTGGACATTACTATAGACTTTTAATATTGGAACTAATTATTATCTATAAATGAAGTGAGAATAATATAAAATTTTTAATTTTAATTTTTTATTGACCTAAGTACATATTTTACTTTAAAATTTGTCAAAAATTAGACTTTTAATTATTCTTCTTATAAATAATGCCAAAGAGACATCTTTACCATCATTTTCTATGAGTTTCAGGTTTATTTTTTCTACCAGATGTAACATTTGTTTCAGTATGAAGTTACAATTTTATTGACTTTCAAAACAGGAAGATGATTGTGCAAATTAACATAACTCTAAAAATATATATTATTATGTATTTATGTATGACAGAAAGTGCCATTTACTTATCTAAGAAGCATTACTAATTTGCTTCTCAAACAAATACCAATCATTTTCCTGCCTATTTTTTTCTGATGTACTGTTTCATGGCTGTGTTGTTATTCCAATTTCATGGCTGTGTCATTCTTCCACGCCCACTTAATGGAAGCCAAGCTTCAGAAAGTCCTCTAGTTGATCTCTGACTAGTATGTCCTCCTTGGTCCATCATATCTGGATGGTTCTTACATATTTTTGATTCTTTGATTACATTAAATTTCAATATGTAATGATCTATATAAGATCTAAACCTAAAGATCTAAAGTGATATAAGTACCTTTTCTTTACAGTGATCCTTTCTTTCAAGCGTTCATTGTTAGGAGTCAGTGCTCAGATCAAGGTCTCTGGTCTCTGCTACATCACTGATAATAAACTGTGAGTGGGACTCTTTTTGGAGAACCTGCTGTTATCCTGTGTCATGGAGATCCTGCTGATTTCAATCTGTAGGCTTGTTCCCTTCACATGCTCCAAGTTCACAGATTCAGTGGATGCCTGGTTTGTAGCTGTGTTAGTCAGTTCAGTATCTTTCTTTCATTCTTAATACCTGAAGGAGTTCTCCCACACTACTTCTGCTAGCTAACCCAATGCTGCAAATAGCAAGGAGCCAGTCGAGTTCTCCTGCTCTTGGGCCCTCATATCCAGGTCCATCTCACTCACAGCACAAAAGCCACCCCGACTGTGCTTCCAAGGCCAGGTAAAAGGTGTTTTTTCCTGATTGCTGTAGGGAAAGGAGTCAGCACTCCTGCTCTTATGTCCTCAGGTCTTGCTCAAGCCCCTGACAACAGAGTCATCTCTGTTATGCTGCCCAGAAAGGAAGCAGAGACCAAATATTAATATTTTATAATGACAACATACACTGGAAACCATATTAAATGCCAGGGATGGTGGCACAATTCTAAGTCTTGAAAAGTAGGGATAATTAGATCTCTTTTCCTCGCTGATCAACCACCATGCCTACCTTAGTTGAGTAATCCAAGAAAATAATTTCCAGGAGGATCTATATATGTTTTCTTTGGGTTTACACTCTTATTTGGCTTCTCTAGGCTCCTGAACTATAGGCTCAATTGTAGTTTTGCTGCGGGCTGTGTTTCTGCCCAGCTCCCGGCCACCTGGCTAGCTTATACACTAAAATAACAACACACAAACTGTATTCATTTAAACACTGCCTGGCCCATTAGTTTCAGCCTCTTATTAGCAAATTCTCACATATCTTGCTTTAACCCATATCTAATAGTCTATGTAGCACCACGATGTGGTGGCTTATCAGGAAGATTCTAGCATACATTCATCTTGGGCCGGAGCTTCATCACATCTGGCTCAGAGAGGAGCGGCAGGGCAATTGCCCAAGGCATCTGCCTCACTCCCCGCATCCTGTTCTGTCTACTCCACCCACCTATTTCTAACAAATCAGGCTGAGCAGTTTCTTTATTAATTAACCAATGAAATCATGAGATAGATAGAAGACATACCTGCATCACTCAATGTCCTTTGTTAATGGCTAGAGTCCACTAATGAGTGAGTACATATCATATTCATTTTTGTGGGTCTGGGCTATCTCATTCAGGCTAGTGTTTTCTATTTCTATCCATTTTCATGCAAAACTCAAGATGTCAATGGTTTTTACTGCTTAGTAGTACTCTAATGTGTATATGTTCCACACTTTCTTTATCCATTTTTCAGTTGAGGGGCATCTAGGTTGTTTCCAGGTTCTGGCTACTACAAATAATGCTGCTATGAACATAGCTGAACAAATGCTTTTGTAGTATGATTGGGCATCTCTTGGGTGTATTCACAAGAGTGGTATTGCTGGATCTGGAGGTAGGTTGACTCCCAATTTCCTGAGAAACCACCACACTAATTTCCACAGTGGTTGCACAAGTTTGCATTTCCACTAGCAATGGATGATGATCCCCCTTACTCCACATCCTCTCCAGCAAAGGCTATCATTAGTATTTTTGATTTTAGCCATTCTGACAGGTGTAAGATGGAATCTCAAAGTTGTTTTGATTTGCCTTTCCCTGATTGCTAAGGAAGTTGAACATGACCTTAAGTGTCTTATGGCCATGTGAACTTCTTCTGTTGAGAATTCTCTGTTCAGTTCAGTACCCCATTTTTTAATTGGGTTATTTAGAATTTTAATGTCTAATTATATATAGATCCTCCTGGAAATTGGAAGCAGACAAGATCGCTGGGAAAAAGTTGGGAGCATGGGGGTCGGGGTGGGGTAAGGGAAGAGGAAAGGGGAGAGAGAAGGGAGAACGGAAGAATTGGGGAGAGCTTGGGGGAGTGGGAGAGTTGAGATGGAGGAAGGGCAGGTGTGGGAGCAGGGAAGTAGATATCTTAATTAAGGGAGCCATTTTAGGGTTGGCAAGAGACTTGGCTCTAGAAGGGATCCCAGGTATCCACGGGGATATCCCCAGCTAGGTCCTTGGGCAGCAGAGGAGAGGGTACCTGAACTGGCCTTGTCCCATAGTCACACTGATGAATATCTTGAATATAACCATAGAACTTTCATCTTTTAATGGATGGAGATAAAGACAGAGACCCACATTGGAGCACTGGACTGAGCTCCCAAGGTCCAGTTGAAGAGCAGAAGGAGGGAGAATATGAGCAAGGAAGTCAGGTCCGTGAGGGGTTGGTCCAGTCACTGAGACAGTGTGCCTGATCTAATGGTAGCTCACCAAGGCCAGATGGACTGGGATTGAAGGAGCATGTGATCAAACCGATTTCTCTGAATGTGGCTGACAATGGGGGCTGACTTAGAAGCCATTGATAATTGCAATGGGACTTGTTTCTACTGCATGTACTGGCTTTTTGGGATACTAGTCTGTTTGGATGCATACCTTCCTAGGTCTGGATGGAGGTGGGAGGGTCTTCGACTTCCCACAGGGCAGAGTTCCCTGGCCTCTCTTAAGGAGGGACAGGGAGGGGGGAGAGGAAGTGGAGGTGCAGGAGGGGAATGGAAGGAGGGGAAGAAGTGGAAATTTTAAATGGAAAAATATAAAAACAAAAAATAAGAAAATCTTTCTCAAGGAAAGAAAGAGAAAAACAGATTTATGGCATCAGAAGAATGACACCAGAGGTTGCTCTTTGGCTTCCACACTCCTGTACACACATATTCACATGAACATAAGACTGCACATATACATACATGAACGCACACGTAAATTAAAAAGAAATAATTATTCAACTATTCATTTAAATAATTTTATTGCATGAAAGTTATGCATAGGATATTATTTTCTCTATAACTTTATAATCTCGAACTTTAGGTAAGAGTTCAAATTTGTAGATTGAAAAAGAAAGAAAATATGCATAAGAAAACAACTTTCTATCAAACACACAGGTAATAAAAAGGCAAGTCAAAATATTAAAAAATTCTCCATGGGCCTAACGACTAGTTTCATCAAACAGGAGGGTATCAGAATAGGTGGTTCATTCCATCTACATATGATAGAGGACCATAAATTTTCTGTTTTAAATATTCTGCTTATTTCTTCTTTGAATTTTTTAAACCTTCAAATCTCCTTTCTTGTCTTCCTTTTGAGTGTTTTTGTTCCTTCTTTAATTCCTTTTGCCATTGAGTTTTCATCATGGCCTAGATAAGGTTCCCAAATAATACTTTCCATTAGAAATCTAAGCATGAAATGAGCATATTTAATCATTTAAATAAACATTTTCCAACATCATTTGAGAGAAACAATTATATTCATAGCAATATTAGAATTTTCACTCTCTTCTGGAACAAATTTCTAAGCAAAATACAGATATATATGTCTATATGTTTCACAACATTTTCACGCACACAATCATTAGGATTGCTATCAATGCAATTATTGTGATTTTAATGAGTTTAATCTATCTCCCTAAAGTTTTCCTGTGCCTTCATAATTATCACACACTGCCAGTAAATGGGACAAGTTATCAAAGGCAGTTAATTAAAGATAGTCTTTATTAAGGCATTCTTGTTGTACCAATAATTAATTTAAAATATAATTTATTTATCCCTTTATGTAGCCCTAAGAGTCATATTTAATAACTAAATATTTTGATAGTTATTCGTTCCATAGAACTCAGGCATCACTCTTGTTGCTTTCTTCCTATTTCTCATATTTCCCGACTTTAACCTGAAAGAGACACAACCATTGATTTGAACAAAGCCCCCGTTGCCCTCCTTTAGTAGCGAGAGTTACCTTGAAGTGGCCTTTCCAGTTCCCTTTGCTACTTTTTCTCTGGATCCTCTGATTTCAGATCAGCTTCACAGGAAGTACACGTCCACTGTTCATGACAAGGTTCAGGTTGTGCTGATGAATGTCTGTCCCCTAGCCCTGATTGACATCAGCAGGCTGTGGAAGATGACAAATTGTCAGACAACAGATCAATCTGTTTTCTCCATTAAGTAATGAGTAATGAAAGGGCCGAGCACGAAAGGGGGGCTTTCGGTGATACCTGGAGGCCCGCTGAAGTTATTTGTAAATCAAACATGTTAGCAGTCTGCGTGCACTTATTATACATGCGGAGCTGCGTGTGTTTGAGTGATGAGAATCGAATACTCAACAGATACCTTCAACAATGAAACAAGGAATAAAAATGATGGGGAAAGATGTGTGGAGCAAGCTATGAATGTAAACCGCTCTTTCCCTCGAGGGTAAAGAGACCGTGATGTGTAGAGAGGTAAGAATGTTTTTGTAAAAGCTTGATATTCAATACTTGAAAAATAAGTAACATATTAACTATTATTTATTTAGCATGACCTTTTTGTTTAACCAAGAGGATTTATTTTTAGAAAACTCCTAGGACATGTTTACTTCAGAGCATGATTCATTGACGTTGTACTTGGGAATTATCAAGACATATATCTTTTACCTTACTTTGTCAGCTTAAAATTTCAAACAAAAAGAAACCTACACTAAGTCGGCAGCTTTTCAAGAGGTGTTTTCTATTGCTTGTCAGAACCAAGAAGTTAGAATTCAAGTGCCAGCTCTGGTCTTATGTGGGATTGTAGTAAAACATACATATTGTAAGCCTGGATCCTCTTATAGGAACATGCTATTATAATATGATTAAATGTCTTTTTAACTTGCCTTCTAAGATGGACACATGCAATGAGTGTTTTTAAACATATATTTTTAAAATTAATCATAAAGGTAAAAGGATTTTAATATCTGAGGAATAAGATATGATTCATTCAGAGGGATAAATTCCAGACTAGACCAAGAAGATTTGTGTTTTTCTTTTTTCTTCTTCTTTCATTCAAGTTTCTTAGTTTTCTTTGAATAAACCAAACATAGAGGAATTATTAAATCAGTGCTTAAAATTTTCCAACTAATTGTTAATGGCACACCTTGGGTGATTAATTCTTACAGTATAAACATGGGTAATTATAGTCTCATTGCATTAAGTTAATTTGAAATGAATAAAGAACAATAAAAATTTAGTGTCTAAATGGTTCTAATGATTTCACCCTTAGATTATGGAGCTGCATATTGTTACTTTTTTCATTGTAAACCTTGAATTATCAATTATGATACAGTTTACCTAGTTCAATCTCCTGCACTGTACAGGAATTTTCCTCCTTCTTTTTTTTTTTGTAATCTGTTGAAGCATCCTTATGATCCAAAGCATATCCAGGATTCCAAGGTACTCCATTTACTTTAGAAAACTGTTACATTCTCACAACAAGCTACATTGAATACTGATTTTGAGCTTCCTTTGTTCAAAGTTCTCATGTCATTGGGAGAAAAACTGGAATAGTAGCAGGTATGATCTTATGTTGCCATAATAAAAGAACAGAATAGATATCATACATCTTGCCAAGTAAACTGGCAGAAACTAGGTACTCACCTTGTAGTATATGAGCTTCACTTTCACATTAGGGTATGAACATGGATATGATGATTCAAAAATATTAACATTATTTAGAACAAGCTAAGCCTTAGATGCCTTTTCCCTCCACAACCTCTCCTCCATAAACTAATAATGTGTTTCCTATGTCATCTAAAGTCAAGCCAGACTATACCCTCAGAAGCAGAGGTTAGCCACATATTGAAAATTTTTAGTTCATTTTCTTTTTTTTTTTTTTTTTTTTTTTTCTCATGGTTTATTTTTTTTTATATTTAAAAATTTCCATCTCCTTCCCTCCTCCTCCCCCCCTCCCTCCCCTCCTTCTCCCCTTTCTCTCCCCTCCTTCTCCCCCTTCCCTCCCCTCCCCTCCACCCATACCTCCCCTCCCTCCCTCTCAAGGCCAAGGAGCCATCAGGGTTCCCCACTCTATGCTAAGACCAAGGTCCTGTTCATTTTCAAGATGATCAACTCTTCAGGAGATCCCTCAGGGATGTTAAGCTCTCTTGGGATTTGAAATCACAATAAACAAAGGTAAACTATGGTTAAAAAAAAACAAACAAAACAACAACAACAACAAAAACTTTGCACTTTACATAGTAAGTATACTTGCAATTTGTCAGTAGATCCTTTCTCTTCCAACACAGAATAGAGCTCGCCTTTAAACCCAGCACTCGGGAGTCAGAAGACAGTGGATCTCATTGAGTTTGAGGCCAGCCTGGTCTATAGGGTGAGGTTCAGTCCAGGCTCCGAAGCTACACAGAGAAACCCTGTCTTGAAAAACCAAACCGAACCAACCAAAACAAAACAAAACAACAAACAAACAAACCTAGAATAAACACAACCACCCTACCATTCCTGTGTCTAAGAAAGACCTCAGCATTTAAGTAGTTAGACCCAGAGAATTAAGAACAGCTGAAAACATTCAACAGTGAAGGGGGGGGGTGTTTTAGTACAATGTCTCCAGTCATGGTACCAATGAGACAAACTTCAGGCTTTGAACTAGAAGAGGAAGACAGTCTTGCAAGAAACTTCTCATGAAGTTGCAAGTCCTATTTGAAAAGAAGAGGTGAAGTTGTGTTTAGTAGTGCTGAAATGTTTTTTCATTAGGCTAGATTTTTAATTATTTAATTAAGCAAGTAATTGGTGGCTGTCTGTAAGAATTTCTATTGCTTTAATGTGATTTGGGAGAAACAAGATGGCACCGCAGAGTTTTCATCCAAGAATGGAGAAGTGCTCCATCTGACTATAACTTTGCGGAAATATGCAGGAAAAAATAAGCTGCAATTAGTGGCAAGATGTATTTTGTGTTACTGCGGTTTATTCAGGAAACATCTTCCCTATGTGGTGGTTATTTTTCTAAGCACTGGGGACATCATGACAAATGTGACAATTAATCTTTCCTTAACTCTTAGCATGGTTTTCAATCTAGTTGTAGGGAAAAAGTAAGTAGATCGGAATACCATTGAGTGCTAGCGAATCTGGTGAATTGTGATATGAGCTATAAGGATGAGTGAGCCTAATTTAGAATTTGGAAATAAAATTATGGGTCCCAAATTTAATTGTATCTCTGTAGATTTGAATTCAAACAGACATCAGCCTGATGGGCAGGGTGAGAAAAAATGTTATAAGCAAAAGAGGATTAGATCTAGAGGTAAGAAGCAGCCTGAATCATAATAGACTGAAAAGTTGAGTGGAATCTTGATTCTATAGAAAAATACAAAATTCGGATTTATTCTAGAGATAACTAAAAAAGAATAGACTTGAAAAATAGCCCAGACATTGAACGTTTTGTAAAAGTTGCTAGCAAAACACGACTTCATTTTATGGCAACTGGAGGTTATTTAAGGTCTTTTAACAGAATTTAACTTGACATATAATCATATTATTTTCTGAAAATTCAGGTGGTTCTTTGGATAATGAGCTAGATAAGATATTGTAGAAATTGTTTTAAACAGAAAGAGACAAAGACCTATATATTTTAATAATTTAAACACATATGACACAGCTATAAGTGTGAGAAGACACTTGACTTACTTCAACGATTAAAAAAACAAAACTTGATTTACTCCTGAACTGAAACAAAAACAAACAACAACAACAAAAAAACCACCATTTACTCCTGCTTTACCAACGTGCCATCTTTTCCTCTTTGGCTTCTTGTAGGATGATACAGTCATGTAGTTACAGGTGCATTTCCTGTCAACCAGATAGTCCCTATGAGCAAGAGATTGCAGAAAATAAAAATAAAACTGAAATCTTTACCTCTAGAATCTGGACCACACTCTTACAGTCTGCCCTGTGTCCCAGACAAATGTGAAGAGAAGCTACATCCTTTGTCCTGTAGGCTACGTACACACATTTCAAATCCAAATGGATGCATACCAATTACATTAATCCCAAAATGACTTGATTTCAGTATCCTAGAATTTTTGAATTATTTCCCATTTTGTAGGCACAAACTTAAAAATTATAGTCAGTCTTTTTCTGTAGTTGAAGAATTACTTACATTCATTTGTTAGAATGACCATGTATTTGTATAGGTATAAATCCTTAACAAACAGCTCTCTACCATATTTGTCCCAGCAGTCTTCAAGGCCATTCTCACATACCTCTAGTACTGAGATCTCCTTGTTTTATTAGATTGCTCCAACAACAACATTATACTGTAGGCCTGTGCATTAAAATGATGCACCATGGTAATTCTAATGCAGTTATTCTCATAAGATTTAGATTATAATCCTAAAGCATTATCTAGATAAAACAGTAATGTATCTCTGAAGAAAGCTTGCTCATTCCAGCAGGGAACATGTAGTCCTGTATTGTGCATGAATTATTAAAGATGCACTTGAAGGGTTACAGCCCTTTTAATCTGGAAAACCTCGTGGTTTAATAGATAAAAATAAGAAATTGCTTAAAGCTTGTGCTCTCAAAACCAAGAAAGACAAAAGTAAAGGAAACAAAGTTTGTAAAATTGGCTAAGACCTGAGCTGTGTTCCAATTGATGGAACAGGAGACCAAACCGGGCTCTCTGAATGTGGCTGACGGTGGAGGAGGCCTGAGAAACCAAGGACAACGGCAATGAATGTGAACTCTACAGCATGGACGGGCTCACTGTGAGCCTTAACCTTCACCTGGAGATGGATGGAGATAGAGACAGAGCCCCACATTGGAGCACCGGACTGAGCTCCCAAAGTTCTGATGAGGAGCGGATGGAGAGAGATCATGAGAAAGAAAGTCAGAACCATGAGGGACGCGTTCACCCACTGAGACGGCAGGACAGAACTAATGGGAGACCACCAAGTCCACTTGGAATGGGACTGATGGAACATGCGACCAAATCGGACTCTCTGAGGGTGGCCGATGGTGGAGGCTGACCGAGGAGCCAAGGACAATGGCGATGGGCTTGGTCTCTACGACATGGACGGGCTCTGTGTGAGCCTTGTCAGTTCGGTTGCTCACCTTCCTGGACCTGGGGGGAGTAGGGAGGACCTTGGACTCAACATAGTGTAGAGAACCCTGATGGCTGTTTGGCCTCAAGAGGGAGGAAGTGGGGGTGTGGGGGGAGGGGAGGGGAGGGAAGGGGGAGGAGGAGGGGAGGAGATGGCAATTTTTAATAAAAAATAAATAAACTGGAAAAAAATCACTAGATGCTAGCTAAAAAAAAAGAATGCTAACAGTGGTTTGACACAGCTAACAAGTAAGGTTCTATTTTATGGAATAGAGTGTAAACAGAAAGGTATTTCTTCACAATGAACACACACCGCTTTTATTTTTAAAGTGCTCATGAGCAGCTGGGTATGCTGCTAAAATAATAACTAACAATAATAAAATAACTTTCTGAAACATACTTGATAACATTAAGATGGAAACATTTCAGATGTATTTTGGTATTTACTGTTTGATTCCGGTGACATATCATAATAATAACTTAACGAGATATTAATAGATTATGTATGGAGTGAAGCCTCTCTTTGTTACCTGCCTATGTTTCATAATCTTAACTGCTTTCTAAGTCTTTTCTGTTTAGAACATGTATTAGAAGTCTATTATGTCAATATTTTAAATAAAAATTTAGAACATTGACTCTACAAGGACACAGTTTCTAGTATAAAAGAGTGAGCATCTTTGAGGGACATAGGAAAATATAATGGATGTTATAATTCCCCATTTTATTGATAATTTTGTAAAGATATAGGAAAGTTTAAAATAGAAAGAAAAGTCACTTTATGATCCCGAATCAATTTTACAAAGATTAGAACTATGTAACTTATTTTTTATATGTTACACATATATATATATTTCAGTGATAAAATTATTTGGATCAAGTTGTAGAATAAACAACATTTTAAGAGATAAAACAGGATTTCAGCATGTTTACCTTATGGAAAAGATCTTTCTCTTCATGTGAGATATACATATCTTAACTAATAAAGTTGCTTAAAGTATAGAGCCTAAAGAACTTGTTCTTCAATATGCAAATTTCCTTAATTACTTTTATATTTCAAACTGAACTAGCCAAGAGTCACATATTACCTTTTTAGTTAAGACATTTAATTTTTATATTGGTTTCAGATTTACATCAGTTTTTATCTCAGTCCTTTTGTGCACTTGAGGCTGGAAAACTTATAATACAGATCTCAGACCAACTAGATTCTGAGAATTCCAAAGACAAATGATAGTGTCTGGCATTTTTTTATCTTTTTATCTTTTTTTTATTAAAAATTTCCATCTCCTCCCCTTCTCCTCCCCCTTCCTTCCCCTCCCTTACACCCATACCCCCACTCCACCCCTCTCCAAGACAAAGAGCCATCAGGGTTCCCTTCACTATGTTAAGTCCAAGGTCCTCCCAGCTCCCCCTAAGTCCAGGAAGGTGAGCAATCAAACTGACAGGGCTCACAGTGAGCCCGTCCATGCTGTAGATTTCATGCTCATCGCCGTTGTCCTTGGTTTCTCAGTCCTCCTCCACCGTCAGCCACATTTAGAGAGTCCAGTTTGATCCCCTGTTCCATCAGTCCCATTCCAACTGGACTTGGTGGTCTCCCGTTAGATCTGTCCCACCGTCTCAATGGGTAAACGCACTCCTCAGGGTCCTGACTTCCTTGCTCATGATCTCCCTCCTTTTGCTCCTCATCAGGACCTTGGGAGCTCAACCCAGTGCTTCTATGTAGGGCTCTGTCATTTTCTCCATCCAATGCCAGGTGAAGGTTTTATGGTGATATGCAAGATATTCATGAGTATGGCAATAGGATCTGGACATTTCTGGCACCCTCTCCTCAGCTGCCCAAGGAACTAGCTGGGGGCATCTTCCTGGACACCTGGGAACCCCTCTAGAGTCAAGTCTCTGCCAACCCTAGAATGGCTCCCTTAATTAAGATATATAATTCCTTGTTCCCATATCCACCCTTCCTATATCCCAACCATCCTATTCCCCCAAGCTCTTCCCATCCTCCACTTCACACTTTTCTCTCCCCATCCCCCCATCCCGCCATCCCACCCCACCCCCAAGTTCCCATTTTTTGTCCGGCAATATTGTCTACTTCCAATATCCAGAAGGATAACTATATGTTTTTCTTTGGATTCACCTTCTTATATATCTTCTTATATATCTTTTTTTTTTTTACGAATTATAGGCTCGATGTCCTTTATTTATGGCTAGAAACCAATTATGAGTGAGTACATCCCATGTTCATCTTTTTGGGTCTGGGTTACCTCACTCAGAATAGTGTTTTCTATTTCCATCCATTTGCATGCAAAATTCAAGATGTCATTGTTTTTTACCGCCGAGTAGTACTCTACTATGTATATATTCCACACTTTCTTCATCCATTCTTCCACTGAAGGGCATCTAGGTTGTTTCCAGGTTCTGGCTATTACAAATAATGCTGCTATAAATATAGTTGAACAAATGCTTTTGTAATATGATTGGGCATCTCTTGGGTAAATTCCCAACAGTGGGATTGCTGGGTCCTGGGGTAGGTTGATCCCAAATTTCCTGAGAAATCTCCACACTGCATTCCAAAGTGGTTGCACAAGTTTGCATTCCCACCAGCAATGGATGAGTGTACCCCTTACTCCACAACCTCTCCAGCAAAGGCTATCATTGGTGTTTTTGATTTTAGCCAATATGACAGGTGTAAGATGGTATCTCAATGTTGTTTTGATTTGCATTTCCCTGATTGCTAAGGAGGTTGAGCATGCCCTTAAGTGTCTTTTGGCCATTCGAACTTCTTCTGTTGAGAATTCTCTGTTCAGTTCAGTGCCCCATTTTTTAATTGGGTTCATTAGCATTTTAAAGTCTAGTCTCTTGAGTTCCTTATATATTTTGGAGATCAGACCTTTGTCTGTTGCGGGGTTGGTGAAGATCTTTTCCCAGTCAGTAGGCTGCCTTTTTGTCTTAGTGACAGTGTCCTTTGCTTTACAGAAGCTGCTCAGCTTCAGGAGGTCCCATTTATTCAATGTTGCGCTTAATGTCTGTGCTGCTGGGGCTATACGTAGGAAGCGGTCTCCTGTGCCCAAATGTTGTAGAGTACTTCCCACTTTCTCCTCTAACAGGTTCAGTGTGTTCAGATTGATATTGAGGTCTTTAATCCATTTGGATTAAATTATTTGTGCATGGTGATAGACACAGATCTACTTTCATTCTTCTACAGGTTGACATCCACTTATGCCAGCACCATTTGCTGAAGATGCTTTCTTTCTTCCATTGTGTGCTTTTAGCTCCTTTATCAAAAATCAGGTGTTCATAGGTTTGTGGGTTAAGATCTGGGTCTTCTATTCAATTCCATTTGTCGACTTCTCTATTTTTATGCCAATACCAAGCTGTTTTCCATACTGTAGCTCTGTAATAGAGTTTGAAGTCAGGGATGGTAATGCCTCCAGAAGTTCCTTCATTGTATAAGATTGTTTTGGCTATCCTGGGTTTCTTGTTCTTCCATATAAAGTTGGTTATTGTCTTCTCAAGATCTGTGAAGAATTTTGATGGGATCTTTAAGGGGATTGCATTAAATCTATAGATTGCCTTTGGTAGTATTGCCATTTTTACTATGTTGATCCTCCCAATCCAAGAGCAAGGGAGATCCTTCCATTTTCTGGTATCCTCTTCAATTTCTTTCTTCAAAGACTTAAAGTTCTTGTCAAATAGGTCTTTACTTCCTTGGTTAGAGTTACCCCAAGATATTTTATGCCATTTGTGGCTATCATGGAAGGTGACACTTCTCTGATTTCTTTCTCTGCTTCCTTATCCTTTGTATATAGGAGGGCAACTGATTTTTTGGAGTTGATCTTGTATCCCGCCAAGATACTAAAGGAGTTTTTCAGCTGTAGAAGTTCTTTGGTGGAGTTTTTCGGGTCGCTTATGTACAGTATCATATCATCTGCAAATAACGAAAGTTTAACTTCTTCCTTTCCAATTCGAATACCCTTGATCTCCTTGTGTTGTCTTTTTGCTATTGCTAGAACTTCAAGCACTATATTGAAGAGATAAGGAGAGAGTGGACAGCCTTGTCGTGTTCCTGAATTTAGTGGGATGGCCTTGAGTTTCTCTCCGTTTAATTTGATGTTAGCTGTCGGCTTGCTGTAAATAGCTTTTATTATATTTAGGAATGACCCCTGTATCCCTAATCTCTCCAAGACCTTTATCATAAAAGGGTGTTAAATTTTGTCAAATGCTTTTTCTGCATCTAATGAGATGATCATATGGTTTTTATCCTTCAGTTTATTTATATGATGGATTACATTGCTAGATTTTCGTATGTTGAACCAGCCCTGTATCTCTGGGATGAAGCCTACTTGATCATAGTGGATAATTTTTCTAATGTGTTCTTGGATTCTGTTTGCCAGTATTTTATTGAGAATTTTTGCATCGATGTTCATGAGTGAGATTGGCCTGTAATTCTCTTTCTTGGTTGAGTCTTTGTGTGGTTTAGGTATCAGGGTAAGTGTAGCTTCATAAAAGGAATTTGGCAATGACTGTTCTGTTTCTATATTATGAAATACCTTAAGGAGTATAGGTATTAGGTCTTCTTGGAAGATCTGGTAGAATTCCGCATTGAAACCATCTGGTCCTGGGCTTTTTTTGTTAGGGAGGTTTCTGATAACAGTTTCTAATTCTTCGCAACTAACAGGACTATTTAGATTGTTCACTTGGTCCTGGTTTAAGTTTGGTATATGGTACTTATCTAAATAAGTGTCCATTTCTTTTACATTTTCCAATTTTGTGGCATACAGGCTTTTGTAGTAAGATCTAATGATTCTCTGAATTTCCTCTGTGTCTGTGGTTATGTCCCCTTTTTCATTTCTGATCTTATTAATTTGTGTGTTCTCTCTCTGCCGTTTGATTAGTTTGGTTAGGGGTTTGTCAATCTTGTTGATTTTCTCCAAGAACCAGCTTTTTGTTTCATTGATTCTTTGGATTGTTTTCTGTGTTTCTATTTTGTTGATTTTTGCCCTCAGTTTGATAATTTCCAGTCTTCTACTCCTCCTAGGTGAGTCTGCTTCTTTCTTTTCTAGAGCTTTCTGGTGTGCTGTTAAGTCTCCAATGTGTGCTTTCTCCGTTTTTTTTTTTTTAAGTGGGCACTTAGTGCTATGAATTTTCCTCTTAGCACTGCTTTCATAGTGTCCCATAAGTTTGAGTATGTTGTGTCTTTATCTTCATTAAATTCAAGGAAGACTTTAATTTCTTTCTTTATTTCTTCCTTGACCCAGCTGTGGTTCAGTAGTTGACTGTTCAGTTTCCATGAGTTTGTAGGCTTTCTGGGGGTAGCATTGTTGTTGAATTCTAATTTTAATCGATAAGATGCAGGTGGTTATTAATATGTTTTTGTAACTGTGGAAGTTTGCTTTGTTACCGAGTATCTGGTCAATTTTCGAAAAGGTTCCATGAGCCGCAGAGAAGAAGGTATATTCTTTCCTGTTTGGGTGGAATGTTTTATAGATGTCTGTTAAGTCCATTTGGTTCATTACCTCTATTAAGTCTCTTAATTCTCTGTTAGGTTTCTGTCAGATTGACCTGTCCATTGGTGAGAGAGGAGTGTTGAAGTCTCCCACTATCAGTGTGTTTGGTTTGATTGCTGCCTTGAGTTCTAGTAATGTTTTTTTACATAAGTGGGTGCTTTTGTATTAGGGGCATAGATATTCAGGATTGAGACTTCATTCTGATAGATTTTTCCTGTAATGAGTATAAAGTGTCCCTTTCCATCTTTTCTGATTGATTTTAGTTTGAAGTCAACTTTGTTAGAAATTAGTATGGCCACACCTGCTTGTTTCTTAGGTCCATTTGCTTGATAAACCTTTTCCCAACCCTTTACTCTGAATAGATATCTGTCTTTGTGGTTGAGGTGTGTTTCTTGTAAACAGCAGAATGTTGGATCCTGTTTTCGTATCCAATCTCTTAGCCTGTGCCTTTTTATAGGTGAATTGAGTCCATTGATATTAAGTGATATTAATGACCAGTGGATGTTAACTCCAGTTGTCATTTTTTATTTGGTAGTAGAGATTGTGTGTTTCCTTTCTTTGAGATGTGCTGGTGAAGGGTCGCTAGATGTCTGAGGTATTTTGGGCAATGCTGGACTCCTTTGTTTGTGAATTTCCTTCTATTACTTTCTGTAAGGCTGGATTTGTGGCTACGTATTGTTTAAATTTGTTTTTATCCTGGAATATTTTGTTTTCTCCATTTATAGTGAATGAAAGCTTGGCTGGGTATAGTAATCTGGGCTTGCATCCATGGTCTCTTAGTTTCTGCAAAGCATCTATCCAGGACCTTCTGGCTTTCATGGTTTCCATAGAGAAGTCAGGTGTTAGTCTGATAGGTTTACCTTTATATGTTACTTGACCTTTTTCCTTTGCAGCTCTTAATATTCTTTCTTTATTCTGTGTGTTTTGTGTTTTGATTATAATATGGCGAGGGGATGATTTTTTTTTTTTTGATCCAGTCTATTTTGTGTTCTGTAAGCTTCTTGAACCTTAATAGGAATATCTTTCTTTAGGTTTGGGAAGTTTTCTTCTATAATTTTATTAAATATGTTTTCTGGACCATTGAGCTGTAATTCTTCTCCTTCTTTTACGCTTATTATTCTTAGATTTGGTCTTTTCATTGTGTCCCAGATTTCCTGAATGTTTTGTGATGAGAATTTGTTGGATTTGCTGTTTTCTTTGATCAGTGCATTTATTTTCTCTATGATATCTTCAGAATCTGAGATTCTTTCTTCTATCTCTTGTATTCTGTTGGTTATGCTTGTTTCTGTAGTCTCTGTTCGTTTACATAGATTTTCCATATCCAGCTGGCCCTCGGGTTGTGTTTTCTTCCTTACCTCCATTTCAGTTTTCAAGTCTTGCACTGTTTCCATTATCTGTTTGATTATTTTTTCTTGTTTTCCTAGGATATCATTTACGGATTTACTCAATTCTTCAAACCTTTTGTTATTCTTCTCGTCCATTTCCTTAAGGGAGTTTTTCACCTCCTTTTTAAGGGACTCTATTACTTTCATAAAGTCAATTTTTTCTACTTCTTCTTGATTAGTGTGTTCAAGTCCTCCTGTTATAAGTTCGCTGTGTTCTGGTGCTTTCATGTTGTTTTTCAAATTGTTGGAGGAATTCTTGCATTGGCGCCTGCCCATTTCTTCCTCTGAATAATGCCCTTTGGGTCTTCTTTCCGAAGTTCAATTCACCCCAATGAATTCAATTCACTCACCCCAATGAATGATGGATCTTCTGGTAGACAGTCAGGTCTCCTTGCTGGCCAAGCGGCTCACTGACAAAGGGCCTACCTTGCTGCAGGCAGACTTTTGAAACAGGGGACCTCCCACCGGCCTGGGTGCACTCCATTCCAGGTCCCTGGTGCCTAAACAGGCTGGGCTGTGGGATTTTGTGGCCCCAAAGACGGGAGGATGAAGCGGGGGGGGGGTGTTTCTGTGTGCAAGCTGGGAAGGGACAGGAAGAGAGAGGCAGTATCCAGAGAGAATAAGCCCCCAATGAATGATGGATCTTCTGATAGACAGTCAGGTTTCCTTGCTGGCCAAGCAGCTCGGTGACAAAGGGCCTACCTTGATGCAGGCAGGCTATTGGAGCAGGGGACCTCCCACTGACCTGGGTGCACTCAATTCCCGGTCCAGGAGCCCATACAGGCTGGGCTGTGGGATTTTGTGGCTCCAAAGACGGGAGGATGAAGCGGGGGGGGGGGGGGGAGGGTTCTGGGTGCAAGCTGGGAAGGGACCCAGTGTCTGGCATTTAGTAGGGCTCTTTGCATATGGCAAAAACTGAAAGACAGAAGGAAAAATAAAAAGATGAAGGCTGTAGCCTCACATGGCAGAAGAATATAAAAGACCATACTGGTTCTTGAGAGTTTTCTTCCTATGAGGTCATTAATGGATTGAAAGATATGGAACTCACAAACACCTCCCAATCATTGCCCCATCCAAATACAGTTACAGTGGTTGTTAGGGTCTGATGTTGAGGAAAACATTTAACTAAAGCAGTTCTCGATAGCATGCATTAATAAAAGGTTGATATAAATGCATGCTATCGAGAACTACTTTAGTGAAAACTCTCAGCAGGGTATAGGGCTTCACATTGCGTCTTTAGACTGCAACCCAAATTTCCCTGGCCTTGCTTCCACAGAACTTCCAATGGTTCTGTAGCTATCACTGTCCTCTCTTAAAGTCTGATGTTAGTAGAAAATAGTCATTTCTAGGGACTAACCTCTCTGTTGAACAGAACACCATTAGAAATGCTAATTTAATAAGGTTTTGGCTGGATGGTGCTATGGGTATTTGTGCAATTAAACATTAACTGGCCAAAAATTATTTCTAGATGTCAAATTCCTTCTAAACACTGGAATGTATGTATTTCCTATGGTGTTTCTCCCTAAGTGGTCAGATCTAATATTAGTGAACATAAAACACAGTGAGAATAAGTATGAGTTAAATCTTTCATTTTGGAATTGTAATAAAAGGCATTTTTCTCCAAGTTTTCACAAGAATAATGTGTGGCATTCTAATAGTTCATGATGACACATTGAATTGACTATGTATTATTTTTTAAAGTGTTATTTTTTTAAACCTATTAAATTCTGCATTGTAAACTAGTATTTGATTCTGCCCGTAGTACTTTATGTCCTTCTTTATCCACAAACACTGTGTGCACTAGAGTGCACATAAACACTTGGCCCTACAAAAAAACAGCATGGAGTAGAGTTCAAAAAAATTAAGAGGAAGTTCTATTTGTATTTGAGAACATGCAATTGGACTATGTAAAATGAAAGTACAGGGAATGCAAACCCTAAGTCTTAGTGTGGTCAAGACTTACATATCTTTGTAACTCTGTAAAGGGTAAATTCATATTTTAGGAATGAAAACTGAAGTATGTATAGGATGTGCAAAATATTTTTGATTGAATGCGTATGAAAGGCAAATCAAGAAATACATTTTGAAAAGTACTAACTTAATGTAGTAATATCTTAATGTTTTTGTTTTTGACAGTGTCAGTATGTGCGTGTATGTGTGTGTGGTATGTACTGTTTCTTTATGTATGTTGTTTGTGTATGTTGTGTGTGTGTTTGTATAGTATGTGTGCTTTGTGTGCTGTATTTTGTGTGTGGTGAGTGTGATGTGTATGTGATACATGTGCTGGGTGTCTATGGTATGTGGGATATGACATATTAGTATGTTTCCCTTTGTGGTCGGATATGGAGGCATAAGGTTGATACTGAAATGTCATCTTCAGCATTTTGGATGTAGGGTCTTTCACTGAGTCTGGAACTCACCGATTACAGTAGAATCACTGGACAGCAAGCACCCAGGATCTACCTGTCTTCATTTCCTCGTGCTGGGATTTACATTTGCAGACCACCACACTGAACAGTTATGTCTTTGTGTAAGTGTCCTGTATCTGAACTAAGGTCCTCATGCTAGGACAGCAGGTGCTGAAACTCTAGAGCCACCTCCCCAGCCTGGTCGCTGTGAAATCTAATTTACGAGTTATATAGGAATTCTGACTTATTCTGTTTTTATGTGTGTTTTAAATAATCACTCAAAATATACAAAATTACAAACATGGACTTTAAAAACTTTTGTAATATATAATCATTATATGTTGTAAGAAAATTCCAAGTTAACAAAGGAACTTTGATAATAAGTTTGAAAATGAGGTAACTAGCCATATATAAATAAGAAATTCTCTGTTGCCTGTGTGTGTGTGTGTGTGTGTGTGTGTGTGTGTGTGTGTGTGTATGCGATACCAGTGGACTTTGTTCATCTGAATTTAATAGAGTGTAGGGACATTTTATCATTTAGGTTCATATTTGAAGAATCACCTACATTGAGTGCTTTCCACAAGCCAAATAGTTAAACTAAAAAATCACTTACTATTTGCTACTTAAATACATTAAATATCACAGTTGTTCCTTATATTAATGAAAATAAATAGGTTAATGTGCTCTGTTACACAGATCTTAAGACCAAATCTCCAAGAAATGAATGGCTTATATATTGAACTTAGCAAAAGTGTAGAAGGTTTTATAACATTTCTATGAGATTTCATATTTCATAGATCCCTTCTTTCTCTACCCTTCTCTTTATAAATAATAGTGAATATGATTTGCACTTTAGTTATAGCAAATCTTGTAGATACACCAATCCACACCACCACAGACTTTGTTTTCTTTCCTTTTATTCAAATTCTGATTACTTTTTATTAGAAATCAAATGTTGTCAAGGAAGAAAATATCCATGGTAATTGTTAGTTTTTGCTAGTGTATGTGACAATGGCCACAGAATACATAAATACATAGAGAGGGAAGATGACAATTATCAGAATAGGTCTTCACTAGTACAATGTGAGTGAATAAATCCCTTCACTCACTTACTTTACCTAAAACAGAAAATCAAGGCCTATGAAAGGCATGTATCAGATCTAAAAAAAATTAGATTAACATCTGATATTCCTAAACTGGAGGGAAATTATTTTCAACAAATATAATTATGCATAAGGAGAGTCAAGGCTATAGATTAACAATGTAAAGCATACCAAGTCTAATAAGAAAGAGATTCAATATTATGGTAACATGTTTAAGTAGTTCAGGAAATTCTTGTTGTGATAAAATATCACAATTGGATATTGGACAAATTTTGATAAACAGCAAACTACAATCTTTAAATTCACCATTTAGTTTTGAAAACAAATGTGTCCTCTAAAGGGAACATTTGTAATAGATTTTTCCAATGCTGAGTTCCAACTATGTCTTTTTTTCTGAAGTAGCTTTTTATCAATATAAAAATCTTCAAACATCAAGGCCCTATGCTTGGCATTGAAGGCTCACATATAAATGATTTTCTCTTTTTGCTGTTTATGGTGATGGAAGGCTATACACACATTTGCAAGTCCCTGCAAGTTTGTAGTAGAGACTCCTTTCTTTTTTTTTTTTTTAAATTGAAAATAGATTCTCTCATACTATACATCCAGACCACAGTTTCCCCTCCTTCCACTCCCCATAGGTTCCTCTCACCTTTCTTCTCCCCTTCTCTATTTCTCCTATAACCTTAAAAAAAAAAACAGAGCACCAAGAGTCAACAACTAAACACAATAACACACAGATTACTTTCCTATCAGAAAAGTTTTAAGTAAGAAGGTACTTAGTCTCACCATGAAGAAATAGACAGAATTTCAGGGAAAATACTGATCATGTTGAGGGATGACCAATGAAGAAAAAAGAAAAGAACACAACTGCTCCTAGGTATGGAGGATGATAAAGTTTATTCTAGATATATGTGGAGGCTGGAGAGATGGCTCAGAGGTTAAGAGCATTGCCTGCTCTTCCAAAGGTCCTGAGTTCAATTCCCAGCAACCACATGGTGGCTGACAACCATCTGTAATGGGTTATGGTGCCCTCTTCTGGTCTGCAGGCCTACACACAGACAGAATATTGTATATATAATAAATAAATAAATATAAAAAAGATATATGTGAGAGAGAATAGCTAGAGGAAGTGACATCTGGGAAAGTCCAGAGTGAACTGAACTCTACCATGTGGGGGCAGGGGAAGGAGAGAGGAAGGGAGGAGAGGGGAGAGAAGGAAACCAGGTATTTCAGCCAGAAGGACCAAAGGTAATAAGATAACAGGTAATCAAAATGGTTGGATCATATAGGAACAAGCAGCCCAGCACACCTAACCCAGTTCAGGGTCAGGAGTAGGGTATGCCAACAAGGAGAACCCTGGAACTGGTAAGGGTTGAGGAATACAGGGAAAACCTGGCAGCTAGGTCCACTTTGATAAATGGGTATCTCAGTCATTTGTTCCAGGTCTGAAACCTAACATGTTCTTTCCTTCCGAAACACACAAATAAAACAATAATGACACACAAAACTAAAACAAAAAAAGATATGCCCAAGTTCAGAGTCTGATTTGTATTGACTAATTACACCTGTACACCTGATAATAAAGCCAGTCCTAGGGTGTGGTTCATACAACCAATATTACTCCATTGGAGACAAATGATTTTCCCTTTTCCAAGAAGCAGCAAATGCAAATAGCTTCTTGGTTAGACATTTTACCACTACACCCCTCTATCAGTCTATGTTGAGAATTTGTCTGGCCTGAATTCTGTTTAACACAGAACCACCCACCTAATAGCTCAAGAATTTAAAGAAAAATTATGTTGATGACCACTTTTCATTTTCACTGTTGCTTAATAATTTAATAATTTTAAGGAAATAATCATTCAAATATTTTAAAAGAGAATCACCATCAGTTATAAAACATGAACTAAATCACAGTGGTTGCAGAACCTCTGATGATTTAATCGTTCAAGACATTTCACAAGAAAATCATTTGACTCACCAGTGTCTACCATGGCACTGTGGTTCATGGAGTGCTTAATTGACTCAACTTTCCTCAAGCTTTGCCTGTGAAAATTTACTACCCCACTGAGTGCTCCTGTACTGGTTAGGAATTATGATGTTAATCACATATTAACATTGCTAGTGGCAGTAATCAATTTTCCCATTTTTAACAATATTGTCCTTCTCTAATTATCTTATTTCTTTATTATTTTACCCCTTTAAGCCATGCAGACCTGAAAGGAAGCCAACATCTTTCATGTTTAAATGATATTAGGTGTAACTAATGAATAAAAACAAAACCAGTAACAGAATTAGTGACTCTGCTGAATTTATCTAAACTTCTGTCTTGAATCATTTTTCTGACAAAACAGAAGCACACAGAGCATATGCCACTAAATATGATGTTGAAAATAGATGGAACAAATTTAGATGAGTAGTTGACACATGAAAACATTCATAAGAAACCTGACTCTACAGACCACAGCTAGCCTGTTTTCTAGCAAACTCTCCTCAAAACCAAATTCTGAAGTATTTCTTAGATCATATAAACAGCATCATTGAAATCTCAGAGACATGATTTCCGAGCATTTAACATTTTTATATTATTGTGCCAGGTGATAAAAATAAACTTCTAACCCGTTTTGAAAATGAACTGGATTGCTATTAGTTTATTTTGGTTCTACTGATACATCAGCGGAGACAAAAATATTCTGTTTACCCAACAGAATGAGAGTCAGACCGCTGCTTCCAGCTCTTGGTTTTTGCATCCTATGTTCCATTGTCAGAACTGGCAGATGTGGCGGTGTGACACAGATGGGAGCCACTTATATCACTAACACTGAGATCTTTCAAATGTAGAGTTGTCATTCTTTGCCAGGAGCAGGGTTACTACTAAAATTAATATATTGAATGATAGGTGTAATAGATGGGTTTGTTTTAGAATAAATGCTATTTCTGAGATATAGTCATGAAAATATAGCTATTCAAAATGCTCATATAGAAAATTGTAGATAAATTTGAACAAGCATCCATCTTATCTAAGAAATCTATTGTAAATCTAGAATCCTCTTGCTAAAATTTTCTATTTCAGTAAGCTACAGTTGAAATTGCTGATGATTCCTTGTGGATAGTATTTAGAGTTCTTCAGGAAATAAAATTATGGTTGTATTACCAAAATTTTTTCCCAATTTTCGCTGTTTCAATCCATTTTATGGTGGGAGCCATGTGACTTATTTGGGAATCAAGGACAGAGAGTAGCATGAATGGCTCTTCTTGTGGTATATAGCCCAGTCTCTAATAAATAAAACATATGGAAAATTGAGTACTAAATTTCCTAAATGACACACAATTACATGATTGTCTTAGATAGACTTAAGAGTTACAAATCAAAGCACCTTTTACTAGTAATCATTGTACCAAAGAATATAACCCATTCACATTTAGTTCTCAAATCTTTAGGCAGTATTTCTATCTTTGTTCATTATTCATCATAGCTGTATGCCAGTGGCCATGTTTTTTCCAGTATTTCATAATAGATTAAGGTCTTATGGCTTGTGAATGAATGGAATGTCGTTCATAGAGTTACTAGGAACATTCCTGGAGACCTCAAACCAGTTGTTTGAATCTGAATCTGAGTGTGTGTGCCAAGTTTATATGCTGAAAGCTTGGTACTCATGTGGCAGGGATGAAAGATAAGATGTAATGATAAGTCCTTAGTTAACTATGGACACAACAGATAAGAGCTTAAGGTAATTTTCATGGGACCCATTTTCTGTTTATAAACAAAAAGGTTGGTCAGTTACATATTGAATAGAACCAGCAGAGATCAGAAAATCTAGAATCACATCCTTCTGTGATTTCTAGGCTTCTTCAAGAAACAATGCATTTAATAAACATTGCTAAAGAAACCTTGTTTCATATGAATAAATATTGAGATCAACCTTTTCTAGTTTGGTATTTCGTAACTCAAAAATTTATTCTCTAGAAAACTTTGCTCAAGCAGTCAATGTAAATGGATATGGTAAGTGTCCAAAAGCGACTATGAACTCAAAGTCTGCCATTGACCCATGTGGAGCACACCATGAGTGTCCCCCATGTCCTTACTATCTTCTTCATTTCTCACGAGAGTGTGTCATTTACAGTCTTACCTGTTACCATAACATGAAGACATCTGCAGGCTGTTCTCAATTCCAGGCAGGAAAGGATGCCTTGAATAGGCACCAAGAAGAGATTTTTTTTTCCAGCTGTGGTTACTCAAATAAGTGGCCCTGAATATCATGAGCTATCTTTATTTATACAGTTTCAGTGTCTTGTATGAACAGTTTTACAGGTTTTTACTTTCTATGTTTCTAAAAAGTGGTTACAATAATTACCAATTTGTTCCCTCCTCTTTCCCCTTTCGTCTCCCAACTCTACCACAGGTAGCAATTACAATTTTAGTCTACATCTCTCTCATCAAAAACATAAGCCCTTTTGTGAGCTACAAAGGAACTTTTCTAACTAAGCATATTTACAGGTAGAACAGTGTACCCAATTGGCAACATAAGCAATTACAGAGTCTTGCAAGGTGAAAGACAGTTTTGTCTCTTGTGGTTAATATTTGTATCTGCTAGGATCCAAGGTCTCACAACTAACTCATCAGTCAGAGTAGGACCAAAACATTTTGCATTTTACACTGCTCTACCCCCTGGGTTATATCATTTTTGTTGTTGTTTTTGATCTGTTTTGTTTGTTTCCATTTATCCTATAGGCAACATAACCTGGAGACTTACTGTTAATAGTTGGCACTGTTCATCCCGTGTCCTTTTGCCTTTATCTCCATTAATTTCTTGGAATATTGGCATAGCTACTGAAATTTAAGTAACAGTGGGTTTCTGTGATTGTGCTTCCTTCCCTCTTCATCAAATATTCCCAGTAACTCTTAATAGCATCTATTTAATGTCATTTCTTTAACACACTTGTGGTTAAAATCATCCTTCCCAGTACAGTTATGCAAATAAGTAATGTTAAATTTCATGACCTACTGTGATGTGTTCAGGTCAACAGTATGGCACGTAGTGAAAGCCTGGAAGGCACAGAGGGCTCATGCTTCTGAGACCATGTCTGGAATCATGCGGCAAACTGGCTACAGGTCTCCAGTGAGTCTAGGTCTCCTGGGGCTTTGCCACAAAGAGAGCAAATCTTAGACTTCTCAGGCGTTATTCCCCAGAGAAGTAAATGGCTCCTGCCACCCACTGGTTGACTTGTCTTACTAGATATGTAATCCTTCTAATAGTTGGCTTCGCTGAACAAATTCCAGAAACCAAGTGTATAGGTTATTTTTCTTCTTGAGTGTTTGAAATTGAGGTGACACAAACAAATAAAATCAAAGTCATGACACATGTACGTGTGGTCTTTGGTACATAAGGACAATGTGAGCATAAATCAATCACTTTAGCTCCTTAACAGTGCATATGTTCCTCTATTAATTAGAATAATTAGATCATCAGTAACCACCAAGAGCAACTCGCTGCTTTAGGTGTGACCTAAGTGTGAAACTCTAAATACTTTTCTGTACAAATGTCAAAAAAATGTCATCAATTTCTTTTCTTGTGTGGCAGAGTACCTTGCCTATACACAGTAACCTTTAATAGCATCAAGAATCAGGAAAATATTTCAAAATGATTTCTAAAATTGAAAAGGTTTTATCCAAAGTCTCTTTTGGGGGGTCTTTTTTTATTTTATTTTTATTCGTTCTACATACCAATCACAGTCAGGCCTACCTCACCCCCTCCTACTAGCCCTCCCACCCCACCAACCACCTCTATCCATTTCTTAGAAAGTCAACTAAGACTGCCACATTAAGTTGAGGCAGGACCTAAAGGCCAACTACTCCCACCTTTATGCCTACTTATTTAAGTCATGAGCATAGAGGCAAGACTCTAAGTATGTTATCTTTGCCTTTTTTACATATGCTAATCCAAAACAAGACTGAGATAAATATCTGTGTAATCTTAGGCTAAGCATGACTGATTACTTATTCTTATTTATTCACTATATAACACAATTTGAGAGTATGACTTCATCTGAAGAGAGAAACACAGCTCAGATGCAATTAAATCACGCATTAACAAATATAGGGAGCATATATTATTATATATTATTCAGACAGATATTTAGAAAACCTGAGAAAGATTGCCTGTATATTCTAGTTGACTCATTTGTAGAAGAGAGAAGGTTCCACCTGGTACCTGCCTTTCATCATTGCAAACATGCTGATTGACTTCTGAAGTCACCTTGTCTTCCTCCTGGGGCTCCACCCCTTAACTACAGGTGGACATTTCTACCACTGACCCATCTGAGGTCTGTTCTTCCAACTCATTTGTTTTCAGAGTTCTTTCTGTTCAGCTTTCTGCCAACATATGTATTTTTCTAACAAAATGTTTTCACTGACTTAAACTTTTTATGCAGAAAACACAGCTTTGGGCAATTTTTTCTCAGAATTAATGTAAGTAATCAAATAATTACATAAGAGTTGAGAGTTTAAAGTAATAGATTAATGGTTGAAAAATGCTTGTCTGTGCTCTTCAAATGATATCAGCGAAAAAATGGCTATGAATACACATATATTATTAACATCTTGGTAATTTTTTTCTTTTTCAAATGTTACTGAGAAGTGGTGTACACATTTTTTTTAAATGAGCTAATGTTCATTGTTCTTATAGAATCAACACATATGTATAAATTCCTAAGGAGAGAAATCACAGAAAATCCTTTCTTTTTAAAGAAATATGAGTATTCAAATGAGTGAATAACTTCACAGCCGTTTTCATCGACTTTCTCCATTTTATAGATGTAGATGTACTACAGGCCATAATGGCCTTCCAACGTGAGCACATACGTCTGAGTCTTAGAGGCACAGGACACGACTCCTCCCTGCTTTTCCTTGTGTCAAAAACTACCTCTCATGGGGCTCCATGGTTTTCAGAACTTTTATCTTGTTTTACCTGTTGAGGGCACAGAACATGTTAAATAATGCAACTAGTGTAATCTCCTGGACAAATGGCAAATTAATCAGTCTCCAAATCCTTGGTTTTGAAGACTTGTGCATTTTAAAAGACAGAGTAATTGTTTAGTGACTTGGTGGCATTGATTTTCATTATGGATGGTGTTGGCTAGGGCTGTGTCAGGTCAACAGGGAGAGATAGCCTCTGCATAGCTAAATACAAAGAGCAGAGAGGCCCTTCCTACTTCATATTCACAAGAAGAAACCCAGTCTTTAAAAAAGTTTCTGTGACCTTCCCATAAGAACTTTTGCTCATTGAAGGATTTTCAGAAAATTATGACAATAATCTCTCACTACACATTTCAACAGGAATTCCTAGCTTCAGCGACTCATAAAATTTCACACATGGTACAGTTGTAAAAAAAAATGGACAAATCTGAAACAATATGAATGAAATTATTTAAATTGTTTTATTGAAATCTGTAGTGAAATCCATGGCTATGCTAAGAATTGAAAGATAAATAAAATCAGCATGACCTGGTTCATCAGGCAGGGAGCAGGCGTTTCATAATTTTTGGAAATTTCATTTTAGTTATGTGTTTCATTGTATGAACCTTCACCTGAAATCTTCATCTACTGATACAGTTAAAAATGCTTTCTGTTACTCCCAAAATAGCTACCCTTTCTGATATTTTCTGCTTGATAGCCTCACATTTTTGTCTTGTATGTGAAATTTCTCTCATCATTACTTGTTCAATAAAAGAGTGCTTAAACATTCTTCACTTTTGATGCAGACTTTGTAAAAAGATAGTCAACCTTTTTTATTTATCCATCAATTTTTATTTGATTTGTGTACCTCTTGGCATTAGAATGTTTGAAAGTGAAATATGTTTTTAGAGGTTTCATTCTTTTTTTAAAAAATGAAATCTGTAATTTTTGTGCTCAGACTGAGACTTTTTTTTCACAAAAAATTAAGGAGCTGTCATGTGGCAACTATGCATTGAATTCCTCCAGAGAAAAGTGTGACTTAAAAAAGACTTCTTCTTGATTTTTTTTAGCTTTATGCCAAAGCAATTCCCTGTATTAATAATGAGTACATGATCTGAGTCACTGAGCTCTTACATAGCTTAGAGAAAAGCAGGATAGGTGCTTCGTTGGAATTAAATGTTTGTAATGTTTAGACTTACATATTCAATAATTTTATTCTAAATACAGTCATCAATAACTGTTATGTGAATATAACAACTGAAGACATAATTCCATAATTTCAATATTATTTAGTTACGTATACTATTTTATTATACAAAACTAAGCAGATAGTTTATGGATCTGCGATTTTTTACATTTATTAATCAAATATTCCTTTTTTAGAATTAAATACAGAACTGTTTAGAAGATTAGTAGCCATTCCTAATTGTTTCTTGTGTCATCCCCATCACAATAACCATATGAGAATGATGACAAATAATTATTGAAGCATCTTCTCATCAATAAAGTTGGTTATTTTTAATTATCCCTTGAAGTTTGCTTCTCAGAGCAGAAGTATACACTAAGATTTCTAAGTGAGGGTTGGAGAGGTAGCACAGTGGTTAAGTGAATTCGCTGCTCATATACAGGTGTCAGGTTAGGTCCCTGCATCCACATTGGATAGGTCCCAACTGCCTATAACTCCAGCTGCAGGGAATCTGACACGCACTTACTGACCCAGTGGGCCTATGCACTTATATATGCACAAATTGAAATGAGCACTCAACTCACACACAAAAATAATGATAAAATAAGTCTCAAGAGTGATAGACACTAATTTTATTTGCCAGTGAATGTTTTAGAATTCATAATTTACTCTTGCTAGAAACATAACTTTTCTTACCACGTTGACAAGAAACTTTTGTCATATAAGATTAAAATGTGATTCTTCTGACATATATCTAGAAAGCATACATAATAGTTGGGTTGAAAATTAAATAGAATAACACTGATGTTTGGGTAAGTCCTAAATTGTCATTTTAATACAAGGTTATTTGTTATGTTTTTCACTGTAACAGATGATTAATAAATATGAAGGAATGTAAAAAAAATAAAATATTATTATAATGGTGAGTATTTGTGGATATGAAACTATCTCCAGTGTTCACATGAGTTTGGAAAACATTAATACACCTACTTGATGCAAATAATAGATAAGAAGAAATAAAAGATTTACTGTTCCCTACTAATGAATTAACGAAAGAATATGTAGCATAAATGCATCACACACATATTAACTTGCTCTGTATGTATTTCTTTTCTATACATTATATCTTTAAAAACACAGTGCACTAAACATACCATTTGTACTTGGCAGAAATTTATGCTCCTGATTTATTGATGTAGACTTTGGAATGTAAAATTCAGGTAATATATTACTACAATGGTTATATACATTTATATATTAGAAATCTTTGTAATGCAGTAAAAATAACATTAAACAGAGTATCTCAGAGGACATTTACAAAGGAGCCAAATATTTATGTGTTTGTGTGTGAATAAATATAAAATAAAAATCCAAAAGACAAAGTAATCAGTCAACCTAAATTGGACACATTAGGTCCAAAGGATAACTACAATAAAAGAGCTAAGAAGTTTCAAACCCAGAATGGTGTTTGGAAGCTGAGCTCTCAGGAAATAGCTGAAGAGCACAGAATGAAAGTAGCTGATGCTAAGGTATGGAAGGTACTGCTTTCCATAAGTTGTTAAAACCTAGAACAGAGACAGCCAGCAAGATTGTTCATTGACAACTAAGATGTAATGGCAGGATAATTTTTAAAAAAGCAAAAAACAAACTAATAATACAAACAATCAAATACAGACTTGCTGTTCTTAGACAATGTAATTGGTCAAGTACTCTCAACGTGTGTGTGTGTGTGTATTTGCATATCCATATATTTTGTATATGCATATATTTTTGGATGTTCTGAGGGCAATACTGTCAAATAGACCTAAGCAGCTTTTTCTGTGATTAACTAACTCTGTTGCTTCGTATTGGCTTTCATTCCATGAGATTTGCTCATCTTTGTTATTGGCCTGTGCTCTCCATGACTGTAAGTCCCATTAATTATCTCATTCATCTATAAATGAGTTATTCTGATTCATTAATATGCCTGAAAATACTTAAGCAAATTGTTTTGGTATAAAATTCCGGTAATATTACCCCTCAATCCTGTAAATGTATCCATTGGTCTCCTCTCTGAGTCAAAAATTCATTTTTTTTAGCTTACTTTGCAGAATTTTTGTAGAGAATATCATAAACAAAACCAGCAGCAGTTTGCTGCATTTGAAATAAGTATTTATTATCTGATACATGTACAGGGTTTTCACAATATCTGGCTCCTTATAGGGATTTTATTTATTCTTTACTAAAACAGTTTGTCGCATTAAATGACTTAGCTTAGATTCTTCTAAAGTAGAGATGGAAATATGTGGATATTTGACCCTTCCTCTTGACATACAGTTTGTTTGAACTTATGGGACAATATAATTCCCAAAGATTTGAATAGAGTGAGTGGACAGACAGCAACAGAGAAGCCCCAGAAAGAGGTTGCTAGTTGGGGGAACATTCCTCGTTATACTGAAATTATGTTTGGTTGTAGTAGCTAGGGAGCATGGCATGTAATTTGTCCCCTCCAAAAAATGACCCATGACATTTATGCTTAGATTTCAAAAGTGTAAAACAAATACAGGAAAGTGAAGGAGATTTTCTGCTTCGTATTGATATTCACCCCACCTAACAGAGTTCCTGGTGCTTAAGAAGAATTTCTTGAAAAAAGGTACATTGATCTACCGCTAATGTCCTAGACAACTGCTAAAAACACATGCCGGTATTTTAGTGGAAAGGATATATAGAAATTTTCTAAATAAGTTCAGCATTTCAACGTTGTCATTGAAACAACTCTGCTGGCTTTTTCGTTACTATTTTGAAGTTTTCAATATTGGTAAATGTAACATATTTCTGCTAATTATTAGTAAAGTCCTACAGTATTTTTGACCACAAAATATTTTATGATTAAATGAAAGCTATTTCGTGGTATCTTTCCAATGTATTTATATTCATGAGCACTTGCAGATTTGACAGTACCATTTTCTTTAAAAAAAAATGAAAAGAATTTGTAAAACTTTTTGGGGAGCAAGAGTTCCTCATTATACCAACATTCAGATGTCTTCTCATTTTATATTTTGATTTACTTTTTATTTTTTGAGAATATTATACATGAGTACTCTAGTCACCTAATTTCTACCTCTTCTTGTACCCCTTCTGTCTCAAATTTAATACTTTCTATCATTGTTACATAAAACTACATACACATATATGTACATATTATGTGGGTAGATATATGTGTGTGTGTTATTTGGTCCAATAGATGTCATTCTTAAATATATGTTCTACATATATTTCAGGCTGTCCACCTGTGATCGGATAATCATCAGAAGGCTTATTGGAATAAAAACTTGTTCATCCCTCTCTCAGCCCCCATTAATGTTGTAACTCCTCATCTAGAGCATGGTCTTGTAAATGTCAGCATATTGAATGCTGTCATCATTATGAGGGTCTTGCTTAGACAACAGTGTTGTTTCCATGAGTACAACTTTGCTGTCATGTGCAGAAGACACTGGCTCATGTTCTCTGTAGCCACATGTCTGTGTTGGCTAGGATTTCAGTACCCAGCACCAGTTCTTTACCACTGAGGAAATTCTAGCTGTTGGTCATATATAGTATTAAAAGTACCGCCATTACACCATTAGGAACATCTTGGCAAGCTGGTCATTTCATTTTGTAGATTTTACACTAGTTGGTTTTGCTTACACAGCAACTTTTTTACTATGAGATCCAGCTGTCAAGAAGGATGCCACCAAACATACAGCTCAACTCCTAAGTCTCATGCCTTAAGTCTGTAGTATGTTGGGCAGTAGGTTTCTATTTCAAGTTCTCAGGGGTAACAAAGTACAATGGCAGCAGTCTACACAGTCTTCAGAGAGTCTCAGTCTCCCCTCACCAGCAATCAGAGAAGGGGATTTTCTACCTTTCACTGAAATTTGTCTATAGTTCTAGGGGGTAGTTTTACAACCCTTTGTTGCATGATTGCATTTAAACAGTGTGTGTGTGTGTGTGTGTGTGTGTGTACACATACATATAATATGTATTTTTCAGCATCTATAAGATCACAATGACCTGTGCACCTTGGGTCCTTACTTGACTAAGCAGATAATGAAGATAGGACAGATCCATGCACAGAAATGCTGGTATCATATGGGTCTGGCACACTCTGATAGAAAAGTAACAATTAGTGTAACAGCTTGTAACCTCAGCTTTCTTATTATATACATGACAGAGGAAGGAGGTATCTAGCCTCAGTAGGAAGACTATGTAGGCAAGCAGTTAGACTGTAAATACCTGGGAAGAGGAAACTGCAATTTCTAGTATGGACACACCCTGCCAACATTTGCACTCAACCACGGGATGACTTTACTATTTGTCTAAGCCTAATTCATATGGGGAAGGATTTGACATTCCCATGGGCCTTAGACACTGGTCCATGATGTGGTGCTGACTGTGTCAACAATACACATTCATTCAGGGCTTCATCTGCTTTTTACATATTCATTAAAAGTTTCATGTATTGCTCATAAATGATAACATGTTTCTTTACGGCTTAGTTTCACTAATTTACATTCTCCCCTCTCCTTTTGTACCCGCCCCCCAAATTGTGCTAGGTAATTCTGGCCACCTTGACTCAAACTAGAATCATATAGAATAGGAAACCTCAACTGAGAAACTGAAGGTCTATGTGTAGGTTTGTGGGACAATTTTTGATTAATGATTAATGTAGTATGGACCAGTCCACTGGGGGTGGTGCCATTCTTGGGTATGGAATTTATTATGGGGTTTATTAAGAAAGATGCCTGAGCAAATCCACAGAAGCGACCCAATAAGCAGCGTTCCTCCTTGCCTTTGCTTCACTTCCTGTATTCGGGTTCCTGCTGTGAGTTTTTGCCTTAACCTTTTTAAATAATTGACTGTAATATATAAGATAAAATAAACCTTTGCCTTCAAAAGTTGCTTTCATCTGAGTTACGTACACCTTAAAACAAACCAGAATACCAGTTAAAGTCACACCCATGAACATTTCCTCATTCCCACCTTGCTATCACCTGTGTCCTATCCTACTATCTCCACCTCTAGCACCCCTGCTCTCTTCCTCCTCTCATGGTTGCCTTGACTTTTCTGAGTTCTGATATTATTTCTGTTGATATAATCTAACCTGATGTTTTACAGCTAGGAGCTAAAGTAAGAGAGAACGTGTATTGTTTTTCTTTGCGTTAACTCAGTATAATGTTGCAAATTTCACAAATCTTAGAGCTGAATAGAATCTCCTTGTGTACAAGTGCCACATTCTTATCACTCCTTTGCTGAAAAACATTTAGGTGACTTCTACGTGTCATCGTGGATAGAACGACAATGCACACGGCAGAACAAGCATCTCTGGAACAGGATGTGTAGTCATTGGGCATATGATGGATTTGTTATCAGCTTTTTGAGAATCCTCCTTTATAAATATATTTAGAAACAAGTCCCATTTATTATGCTTCACTTTTTTTTTCATCAAAGAATCATGATATAGAGTAGTAAGCAAGCCTAGAAAGCACTGATAATTTTCACTACTATTTTAGCAAGGGTGATTGCCTGTGTAAATGTAATAACAGATACTACAATTTAAATTTTCAGAAATTAAGACCATTTGCCTCTTGCCTGATATAAGAAACACTCGATACATGTGTCTTTTCTCTGGCTGGACAGTGAATCCCATTTTGGAGCTTTTCCAGTCATTATAGCAATTATTACTTTAACTCATATTGCACTTTCTGTCATGCCTATAGACTCTTATCATTTGGCTACTATAACAAATCAGTAAGTAGGATTGATAGCTATACAAGCTGATGATTTTTATATCCTTCATTTCTTCTTTTAGAAGATGAGATGGTATTTTCTTTCCTTTTAAAAATTTGTTCGATATTTACTGCAAGTTTTCTTATAAAATCATATATATATATATATACATACATACATATGTATGTATGTATATTAGATATATTCCCTTCATTATTCTCTTCTATTCCCTTCACTGTCTAACAAAATCCATTTTATTCCTATTCTCATGTCATTTGTGTGATGTATGTGAAGACCCACTGTGTTTCATCAGGGCTACCTGTATCTGAGCTGGATTTAGTTATCGCCTCTACTCAATACCTACACAGGAGAGACCTCATCATTGTCTGTGTGCTGGACTTATGTAGAGTTCAATGCTGCCATTATGTTAACTTCAGTATTTCTGTTTCTTTTTATAGTACGTTATGAGTTCTGCAAAATTAAGAAACTCATATCCCTATCATTAGTCTCAATATATGACATAGTATCTTTTGAGTAATGCATATTTAGAGGTTGAAAAGTGTTGTGAGATAATCTTGTAAACTGTGAAGTTGTGTTTCTGCCTATTGAGACTTCTTATTGGTTTTAATCGAGCTGAATGACAAATAGCTAGGCAGGAACAATAGGCAGGACTTCTGGGGAGAGAGAGAAACTAAGGAAGAATCTGAGGCACTTAGTATTTTTCCAGCCAGACACAGAAGAGTTGGACATACAATGTGAAGGAGAGCTAACTTGATAGAACATAGATTTTAGAAATTGATTAATTTAAGTTATAAGAGTTGGTTGGGTAGGATCCCTCGATGTACGTGACAGATGTGTAGCGTTTTGGGGGCCATGGGCAGTGGGATCAGAATTTATCCCTAGTTCATGAACTGGCTTTTTGGAACCCATTTCCATTTAAGGGATATCTTGCTCAGCCTAGATATGTGGGGGGAGGGGGCGGGGAGGGGCTTGGCCCTGCCTGTGATGGACATTGTTGATGCCCATGAGAGGCCTTTTCTCTGAGGTGTTGATGGAGAGTAGTGTGTGGAGAAGGTGATTGGAGTGGGAAGAGGGGAGGGAGGGGGAACTAGGATTGGTATGTAAAATTGTTGCAAGGAACCAGGCCACTTGTTTGTCCTGACTGTTCAGCTAGCTTAGCCCCGAAATAAACACACAGAAACTGTATTAATTAAAACACCGCTTGGCCCATTAGCTCTAGCTTATTATTGGCTAACTCTTATTTTAATTTAACCCATTTCTATTAATCTATATGTCGCCATGTCGCAGTAGCTTACTGGGTAAAATTCCCAGCATCTGTCTCCAGGTGGTTGCATGGTGTCTCTCCTACTCTGCATTCTTCCTCCCAGAATTCAATTCTGTCTTCTTCACCTACCTAAGTTCTGCCCTATCAAACCAAGGCAGTTTCTTTATTCATTAACTAATACAAACAACACACAGAGGGACTACCACATCATTAAAAAAAAGATTTTTTTTTTTTAAAAAGGAGCTACTTGGGAACAACCTAAGCTGAGGCCAATCTTACATGATTAAAAACAAATCTCCATATCATTATTTGGAAGTGAGCAGTGCAAAAATCTGACTACAGAGAAGAGGGCTTTATCATTAGTGCTTGCTGCTCCTGTAAAGGACCTGAATTTGGTTCTGAGCACCCATACTGGACTGACTACAATTGTCTGTCTGTAGTTCCAGGGGCATCCAGTAGCTGTTCAGATCTTCAGGGTCACATACTTATATACACTCAATACAGACACACATACTTAAAGATTTGAAAAATGAAAAAAATTCAATAATGCACACTTAAAAATTTGTAGCCCAAATATTGAAATTTTTACTATGAGAATATTACTTCGGGCATATTAAACTTTGTTACTTACATAACTTGAGGATACATTTAACAATTTAAGTAATCATGCTAGCCTCTATGAACCACAGATAGGGTACACCTAAAGTTGAATTGAAATTTAATGTAATTTACTCTAATAATTTCCCTCATACCCTAAATGTCTGACTATATTTTCTAATCTTGGAATATTTATAGTACTTCTTTCTTGGACATTTTCTTGATTTTTGCTTTTTTTGTCTCTCTTTTATTGAATCAATTTTATTTTTTCTTTTATTTGAACATTGACTTTGGCTGTTGATTTTATGTGTATATAGTAGAAGGGGTTCTCTCAAAATATGTTTTTAATGTATAAGAAGCAGCACTGGTATTTTAAAAAATAATTGGCAATGTAAAAAAAAACATTACCACAATACCTAAGAAAATTCCTAGTGTTTAAATCTTAACAGTCACAGTATGACAGATATTTTGTATTATGTATCATTCTCTAAGATAGTAATTAATCTTATTTCTCACACAGTCTAAAAGAAATCCTTAAAGATTAAAATTTCTACCTGATTTTGAAGTAAAATCATGATTGTTTATTGTGTAAAAATGATTGTTGAAATCAGCAAGTGGGTTGGATCACAAGGAGAGACACAAACATGTTAAAGTATAATTTCTTTTTCTTGTAGAGGTTTAAAAAAATTTTCTTTTTCTTCCTATCTCTGTGTACTTTGTATCTCACTCTCCCTTCATTAATTCTTTGAAATAATTTTTATCACATTTTATTTATGTTAAATTCACCCATTTGATTCTTTCCTAATTCATACCCCATTCCTTATCTCTCCAATTTTGTGTCATTTTGTCATTGTACTTCCTAACAGTCTTTGATGTGTTGTTTTCTATTGGAAACTGATCTGTTAAAAATTGCCTCTCTTCCCCAGCAGCTAACAGCTGCCAGTAGCTTAATAGTTTGGAGTGGATTGTGGTTCCAACTACCCTCATCTTCCAGGGATCTGGTGTGCTTTGGCTTGAATATATTTTTTACATGATTTCACAATCCATGTATTAATAAGTCTCTGATTTCTTTTGTCATTTATATATAGGAGGACTATTATTTTTTTGGTTAATCTTGTATCCAGCCACTTTCCTGAAAGCATTTATCAGCTGTAGAAGTTCCCTAGTTGAATTTTTTGTGCCATATAGTTATTTTTAATGTCATATCACCACGTTTCTTCCACTTTGTCTAAGATAAAAAGGTAATAATTAATATAAGAAAAGCTATGTACAATAAATACAATAACTATACACATTATACACAGGTAATAATTACATTAACAATGTCTAGTCCATTAGCATTTGACAAATACAGAGTAAATATTCTTCTATCTATCTATCTATCTATCTATCTATCTATCTATCTATCTATCCTATTTTGGTGATTCCAAAAGGTTGTACCTAATTCATTTTCTGTTCCAAGTTGTATTACCACATTTTTTTTCTTTTTTTTTTATTAAAGATTTCCATCTCCTCCCCCTTCCCTCCCCTCCCTTCCACCCATACCCCCACCACTCCACCCCTCTCCAAGACAAAGAGCCATCAGGGTTCCCTTCACTATGTTAAGTCCAAGGTCCTCCCAGCTCCCCCTAAGTCCAGGAAGGTGAGCAACCATAGGAGCACTGGACTGAGATCCCAAGGTCCCGATGAGGAGCAAAAGGAGGGAGATTATGAGCAAGGAAGTATTACCACATTTTTATAGCCTCCCTTTTATTTTTGCAATAAGATCTCCGAATCTAATTTCCTTTGTTCAGCTTTTTTTCTTGACCATTACCAATAACAACTTGTACTCAACCCACCTTAAATGATAGCAAATATCCATTACCCATCTTTTGGGAATGTGGGCGTAGAACTTTATACTACTTTATGCTTATTGGGAATCCTGGTAATCTTTGGAGAACCCTGAGAAAATTCAGGAATATGGTCAAATCTTGACTGGAGAATTCTGTGAGACTGGACCATCTAAGTCAGCAGCCTTGAAGCCATTCTGGATGTAGAAGTCAGAGAGAAAATACAACAGAGGTGCTCTGAAATGTTGGATCATCTGGCCCATCTGCTCCTATCAGAAAATTTTCAGGGATCTTCCTCCATCAAACCTGATTATTCTTAACCCAGAATGAATCCACAGCCTCTTATTTTCTGTGAAAGCAAAAGCAAAACTTCTTCTCAAAAGTTACATATATTTTGACTTAAATTTTGAAGCCAATGCATTTCAAAATATATATGCTAGATTAATCCAACATTATTTTGTTTTTTTTCTCATTTTTTTATTAAAGATTTCCATCTCCTCCCCTCCTCCTCCCCCTTCCCTCCCCTCCCCTCCACCCATACCCCCACTCCACCCCTCTCCAAAGACAAAGAGCCATCAGGGTTCCCTTCACTATGTTAAGTCCAAGGTCCTCCCAGCTCCCCCTAAGTCCAGGAAGGTGAGCAACCAAACTGACAAGGCTCACAGTGAGCCCGTCCATGCTGTAGAGTTCATGTTCATTGCCATTGTCCTTGGTTTCTCAGTCCTCCTCCACCGTCAGCCACATTCAGAGAGTCCGGTTTGGTCCCCTGCTCCATCAGTCCCATTCCGACTGGACTTGGTGGTCTCCCGTTAGATCTGTCCCACCGTCTCAATGGGTAAAAGCACTCCTCAGGGTCCTGGCTTCCTTGCTCATGATCTCCCTCCTTTTGCTCCTCATCAGGACCTTGAGAGCTCAGTCCGGTGCTCCTATGTGGGGCTCTGTCATTTTCTCCATCCAATGCCAGGTGAATAATCAAATGTCTCTTAGCATCTGTGTCTCCTTCATCAGCAGTAAAACAATTCAAATACAGCAAAATAACATATAGTATTCAAATTAAGATGTATTTTCCATCTTTATTTTTAATATTACTTTATTCCCTTTTTAAGGCCTTTATTATTTTAAACGTATATTTCTTTTTTATCACTGTCTAAATCTTTTTACTCTCCAAGACTATGTATATTTTAAACAAATCATTTAGAGGTTATTATGTTTTGTCTGAATTTGTCTGAATCATATTTCTAATTTTTTTTTCTGACCACATGAGTCTTTAAACTGATAAGCTGTATGGCAAGGGCTAAGACAATGACTTCAGTGGGGGGTTCCACCCTGCTTCTTGGTTCCCTGAGAGGTTAGTCTCATGGCAGAGGTATGCTCACCACCAATTTTGGGAGCCATGACTACTGCCCCAACTCTGGGAAGCTCCTGAGACCTTGCTGTTACCAAGTAACATGCCATCCACTACTCATAAACCCCAATTAAGTGTCCTATAGAAGAGTCTCTTAAAAGAGCCTCCTGGTTTTGCCACTGAGTCAGGAAGCCATCTCTTAAAGGAGTGCTGCCTCTGCTTGCTGCTGGTAAACAGAACCCACTCAAAAAAAAAAAAAAAAACAAAAAAGCAGTTACCTAGAAGCTGAGCTTGACTCTGATTTTGTGTGTTTAAAATCTTTTTTAAAAGCCTTTTCAGGCTTAATGTGGAAAGTTTGGCCCCATGTTGGAATGCCAGATATTGTATGAATCCTAATTGGTCTTAATAATAAAAACCTGGAGTGCCTTGAGGAAGGTTGTTTCCTAATATCTGAGAAATTGCCACACTGACATCCAAAGCGGCTGTACCAGCTTGCATTCCCACCAGCAATGCAGGAGTGTTCCCTTTACCCCCACAACTCTCTATATCCAAGGGATGCTCAATCGTGCCACAAGGACATGTGCTCAACTATGTCCATAGCATCATTGTGTGTAATATCCAGAATCTGGAAACAAGCTAAATGCCCCTCAACTGACAAATGAATAAGGAAAATGTGTTACATTTACACAATGGAGTACTACACAGCAGAAAAAAATAACATCTTGAATTTTGCAGGCAAAAGCATGGAGCTAAAAACATCATTTTGAGTGAGTAAACTAGACCCAGAAAGACAATTATCACATGTGCTCACTCATAAGTAGTTTTTAAACATAAAGCAAAGAAAACCAGTCCACAAATCATAATCCTAGAGAACCTAGACCACAATGAGGACCCTAAGAGACACATACATAGATCTAATCTACATGGGAAGTAGACAAAGACAAGACCAGCTGAGTAAAATGGGAGCATGGGGACCTTGGGAGAGGGTTGAAGGGGTAGGGAGAGGCAGGAAGGGGAGCAGAGAAAAATGTAGAGCTCAATAAAAATCAATTAAAAAAAAACCCTGGCATGCAATATTGGGATAAATGCTCAAAGATCAGAAAGGTAAAAAAGCAGGCAATAGAAAGACTTTTTACATCTACTGAATACTCAGACTGAACTAGGCAAATACTCAGACTGAATGCAGTGAGCTCCTCTCTCCTCCCACCTTTTATTCAGCTCCCCACACAGTCACATCCCTTCCTGTCTCTGCCTCCCTAGTGCAGGGATTAAAAACATGTGACTCCCAAGTATTGAGATTAAAGGTGTGAGTTGCCACCACCTGCCTCTGTTTCTCTTTTAGACTAAGTCAGTCTCGTATATCTCAGAGTGACCTTGAATTTACAGAGAAACTTCTGCCTCTGTCTCCTGAAGGCTAGGATTTAAGATGTGTGCCATCCTTGCCTGGCCTCTAAGGCTAACTATTGGCTATCTCCACAATCTGATCTTCAGGCAATATTTATCTATTAGATCACAAACAAAATATCACCACACACCTCCTTTGTTTCTAGTTTTCCTTTCTAGCACATTTTGAAGGGCAAGATTTGTAGATAAATACTGTTTAATTTTGACTTCATTATTGAATAGCTTATTCTCTCCACTTATGCTGATTGAAATTCTTGCTAGGTATAGTAATATGGGCTGATATATGTGGTTTCTTAGAGTCTGGAGCACATCTGTCCTTTCTGGCTTTTAGAGTCTCTTTTAGTAGTCTTATATAACTCTAACACCAAGACCAATTTGTGTTGCCAATGTAATCTTTGGAGCATAGTGAAACTCCCAATGCCAAACCCCTTATAGAAAACTAAGTTCTCTCCCACAGCTCAGCCAGAAGCTGTTAAATGTGAAGAACTATGCTTCAGAATCTTTATCACAATAAGACTCTCTTCAATAATTTTCTCTTTGAACTGGTTTGGGGTTTTGTTTAGTTATCTCTCATCTGTTTCTTTAGTGAGGAGGCTTGTCACAGAAGCATCCATGGTCTCTCATTCTCAGTTATGAGTCTGCAGTCATTGAGAGCACTGCAAAAGAAGCTTCCTTACCCATACCAGCCGGAGGCAGCAGGGATCAAGAAATTCTACATGATTTCCTTTGGCACCTTGGATCATGGACAGACTACAGACGTCAACATGGACATCATCAGAGTATCTGATAGCAGCATGAACCAAAGACATTAACATGGTCTCCAGTGTCAGGAAACACTGACCATAGAAGTCCTGCAAGAAGACACAATTCAGAAAATGTACCATTCTTCATCTCGAATATCTTTTTGTTGCTCAGGTTAAGAGTGATTGCCTTGGTGGGCAGCTTGTTCAGCAGTAGGACCTGCATGAGCTCAAGTATGTTGTATACCACCCTGCCCTCAGTATTCATGCCTTTACCCTAGAATATCAAGTTTGCACCCTTTGGCCAGTGCTGTGCTCTTTGTTTTACTCCTCCTAGCAGAACTAGGAGCATGATGAGTGATACTGGCCTAGGAGACAGTGAATGAGCAAGGTGGGCCTGGTGTTGGCCTAAGGCTTCTAGTATTCTGCTCAGTCCTACCATCTTCAATTCCAGTTCCATGAAACCACTTTTTAAAAGTATCATCCCATAAGGCCTCCTTTTTTTGTCATTGTTCTGGAGATACTGTGTGCTCTGTGAACTCATCTTCTACTGCTGTGTCTTCCTGTGAAACCTTGGTGCATCTCTTAGGCTCCTTGGAGAGACCCCCATGGTCATACAGGTGGCGACAGTTGCTGCCATCTTGAATCAATAGTCTGCCATAGGCATTGCTAATAAAATTATATCATTTTCTCTACTAATAGAAATCAATCTTTCACAACTTTTGTTAGAGAAACACCTTTCCCATACAAAAGGAGTTAGTGTGTATCAGTGGATAATTTGGCTTTAATTTACTTCCATTTAGTTTCCTAGGTATTGTTCTGATTAATATCTTTGATACATTTAGACCATTTAATGACACGTTAGAGAAATTCTCAATAGGAAATAAACACTATAAATAATTAAGATGCAATCTTAAGACCATTCCTAGGGCCTTAATTTTGGGGAGAGGGACCATACGCTCATATTTCCCTTAATAACATAATCCTTTGTAGATTAATTATTTTTCAAAGTCTCTTCCTCATCATAACATCACTCCTCCCAGTCCCTAAAGCATCCTTCATCCTAACTTTCTGACTAGGCATTAAAGCCCACCATTGTCTTTTCTTGAATCATTTTTGTTATTGCCATTTGAAGGGTTATGACAAGAGAACAGCAAATACTGTGATAGAATAAGTGAAAAATATGAAATGCCTGAATTTCCTGCCAGGACTCCTTCAGAGGGAAGTATTTAACATTCAACTGAGCCACCTCAGAGAGTCTGCTAAATGTAGGTAGCAGTGCTTTAAGATGGCCCAGCTTGGCCTCTAATTACACAATTGAGTACCAGAAGGTTCCTTATTGTGTCTGTTGACATCCATCACTGGACTGGAAATACACACTCTAAGGAAAGAGAGAAAAGATGCGCTCATGCAGCTCCCTAGGTGAATATAGTCTGAGAGAAGTGCATCTCACAAAAACCAGCCAAGTCAATCACTACTGGAAGAAGCTATAACATTTAAGACAGATTTTAATTTTCCAATATTTGAGAGAGGACTGAAGAACTATATATGTTTAGTTCATACTGACTTAAAAACAGAACAGTGTGAAAACAACCATTAGTGGGGAATAACCCAAATGTCTGAATGTAAGGGAAAATGAAGAAGACAATAATAAATACAGGGAGATTACAAAATGAAACCGTCCATTAAAGTTATCCTCCCACACTGTCAATTTTCACAAGCAAAGTCAGAACCTAAAGGTATTTTAGAATTTGTGGACTAATTGAATTTTAAGCACAGATTTCGCCATCATCCTTCCAGATAAACAAATGGTGAGGTCTCACTTGAGTGAGCAGGAAGTTTCTTTGTTAAGAAAAAGTGTAATTTCCCACATCCACATGCAATGTTCTAGCCCTCTGGTACATTAATCTGTGCAGCACATGGGGTCCAATTTCTCCCATTACAAGACTCAAAATCTTTGCCAGTCCTTCTTGTATTTATGTAAGGTCAGAAATCATACCATATGGAGAATAAGGGCCGATGGGGATGGGTGATGTCTGACTTTTATAAACTTCACAAAATTTCCAAGGAGTGCTACCCATGATGGATCATACCTCACTGGGATACAATAATTTCTCTAATATCCAGAATACTTACAATGCTTCTGTCCTCTGAAGCTATTTTCTTAATTGCCATTTTCAAATTGTGTCTACTGCCCTTTTCCATCTCCTAAATGGTCGTTTGTGCCAATTACACATTCTAATATATTTGCAGCATCTAAGATGACAAGATATCATATAATAAGTATTACATTTTTCCTGTCCCAATGCTGTGGGTAGGAGTTGGGTCAAATCATAAAGCCCTATTGCTGCATTTGATACACAATTGAAAGTGCACAGTTTACTAGTAAGTGCACATTTTAATAGCTTGAGCCATTCTTTCAAAAAGTACCCAGGCTATCAAATGTCTCTTATGTTTCTAAAGTCAAGAGAAGGTGTTTGACTGTACTGCTACCAACATCCTCAGATGAATGATTATTTAGCGAAAGTCATGCCTCCTACAGTTCCTGCCTTGCACAGGTTCTGCTGTAGCAGTTAAGGGCAGCTGTATCTGAAAGGAAACCGGGGTGTGTGGGGGGATTCATTGTGAACACAAAGCATTACATAATGTGTGCTGTAGATTTGTTCATATTTAAGTTGATAATTGAATAAACTAATTATAGCTTGATGTTTTAAAATAGTAGATGTGGCTTCTCCCACCAAGCCTGTTACTCATCTATGCTTACCCAATAATGTTAAGATAAGAAATCCAAGTTGGCAATTTTAATGTTAAATTAAAATCATAAATGTACACTATTTTTGCATAATAGGTGCCAAATAAAGTTTGCTAGGTTTTAATTTGTCTTACTGAACAAAATTCCAAATAGTTTCCATTACAAAACTCTGATAAAAGATCTGAAGAGATCATTCACCAGTTAAAAGCATGCACTGTTTGCTCTTGTGAGAGACCCAAATGTGGTTCCCAGTACCCACTTTGGTGTCCCCAAAACTCCTGTAATCTAACTCCATGTGATCTGGTGGGTTCTCTCGTCTCACCAGGAATCCACACATATATGTGCATAAACACACATATATAAAAATAAAAAGCAATAAAAAGAAATCTTTAAATATACATAATGAAGGCCTTTTCCCCAATTCTATCTATCTAGCATCTTCTTAGTATTTATTTAGTGAATCTAGAGTTTTTAAAACCTAATGATAATTTATGTTACTATTTACAGTACAGTAGTGTCCAACTCTGTAACGTGGAAGCTGTTGTTCAACCAATCGCTACAGGAGTTATCATTGCCTTGTGCTGAAAATTCTCATGCTTTATTGTGCTTCTTATCCTTTCTGGATCCTGTATAAGTATGTGCCAATAATATATCAGGTAAATTTGTGAAAATTCTTTCAGAATAATTTTTAACCTCATATACCCTAAGGAATTACATAGAAATATCTTCACAGAGGTCAAATAGAGAGCTGTCTCATGGGTTATTATTTTGTGTATCTTGAGTCTAATTTTCCTAAGGCCATCACAGAGGAACATATTCACACTGAGTGAGTGGTATCCCTTTGAGATTTGTTTAAGCCACTCTGTCTCAATATTTGAGCATCTCCTTAAGAAATTCAGTGTGTGCTTCCATCTGTGCTGTGACTTTTCCTCAGTTACCATTTTGCTGGTTCCTGACAGCTCTTCAATACCAGCAGGTTATAAAAAGTCAAGACTTTTACATCTCTTTATGCTACTTCAGGTTTTAAAATGGTGCTTGAGGTTTAAAACTATTTCTCTTACAGAATTTTATGTCTCTTTCCCTGAAACTTCCAACTTGTTTTATCTTTGGCTAACTGTCCAAAATTAAGATAAGGTCTTTGTTTACTGTGCGATTTCATATGAAGGACAAAATGAATTGAGCGAGAATCTTGTTGAATGGTAAAAAGTAAACAAACAAAAACATCACCTTCTTTATTTCCTATCCTTTGCTTTCAGTAAGATATTTACCATGAGCACAGGGTATTTTTGTATGAGACACTAATGCTAATTGAAATTTAGCATTCAGTCCAGAAATTTTATCAAGCCAAGAGTCTGTAAGATTATCTACATTTAGAACTTCATTCTCTTCACTGATATTGAGCAACAATATTTGTTTCAGACTTGGTTATGAACAAATGATTTGTACACACTGTAATTAAAAAACTTGATAATATGAAGTTCACTCTGTCTCCTTTCCATCGAACCAATAAAATGTTTGAAAATATTCCAATTTTGTAATATTAGAAAAAAATAAAAATATGTTTTTGTAGACAATACTCTCTTCCTACAACAACGAGTCTGTAATTTCAAGCTTAGTTGTAAGAAGAGTCATCCTTTGGATGGCAAGAATGTGAGGGTAATCTGGGAATCCTGCTGAGGCCTCATCTGTGCAAGCTAAAGGGTCCTCAGTTCAAATTCTGCCTTTTCCACTCTCCTTCATTGTGGATTTATGTATATTTTTGAGTGCTTAGTTGTAAATTTTATATTCTCGAAAACTAAGTTAACACACTTCCTTTTAAAGCTTAATAACAACTCAAGTAGGTTAATTCATACAATTCATTGGTTATACTGTCTTACAAATAGTACATCTTCAACAATCTGAATATAAACAGTGGAAGATAATCCTCGGGGCAGGTTTTCTTCTCTAATTTTCCATTTCTTCCATTGTAATTGCTGGGAATATGAATTATATCCATCAGTATTCTTTCTTTTAAATTATTTATATTTTTAAATTTTTGATATAATAAAACTACCTCATTCTCCCTTCCCTTTCCTCACTCCAAACCCTCCCCTTTCCACTCCTGACTCTCTGCTTAATTCATGGCCTGCTTTTACTTTTTCTTTCCTGTTGTTGTTGGTAGTCATACTACTGGTGGTGGTGTACATGGGCCTATTCTTAAATTTGTAAAAGCAAAATGCTCAGTCTATATAATATGAGGTGTGTGTACATGCTTCCTGGGGTGGCAATTTTGTTTTGAATACCCAAATGGCATGTTCTTCCTTCTGGAAGACCTTTTCTTCCCCTTGCAGCTTCCCTTACTTTCAACAACAGTGTAAATCATACATATGTGCTCTGTTTGAAAATGTTAAATGCAATCAATAAATGATTCAGCCATAGGTTGTTACTGATTGCTGTTTCTACATACCATCAAATATATTCTTATTTACACTAACAAATCTTAAATTTTGAAGCAATAAAAATAATACATTGTTTTGGCCAACTTATGTATAAATATCTACCATTAAATATTTAATTTTGCATTCAGAGCAGCTCAGTGGAAGAAGAATGGTTAAACGTTTGTTAGGCCTTGGCGAGATTATCCCCTTCCTTTATTAAACTCCCCAAATCTTGAGTTAAGATTTGTCTTAAGTCTTTTATCTAATTAATTGCCAAAGTTCACAGTACATTTATCTTATAGGTCCATAAGAATGTGCTTTAGATCAATTTGATAACATGTAATGTGTTTAACAGGAGTCAAACACAAACTTCACTGCAAAGCACATATCCTGTTTGTAGTTATGAATGATCTTAGGTGAGGGGAAAGAACATATGGAGTACAACAATTGGCTGTTCAAGGCCAAATAGTCAGCCCTGAGAACATTCAAGCCTATTAATGACTGAGTAGGTTATCATTAGAAATACATTTGCATATATACATATGCATGTCATAACAATTAATGAAAAATGAAGCCATGAATTGGAAAGAGAGCAGAAAGTGGTACATGGAGATTTGCAGTAAGGAAAGGGAAAGGAGGAGTGTTGCAACTGAATTATAATCTCAAAAAGATGGATAAAAGAATATCAATTTTATCATGTCAACATAAAGATAAATTAACAAAATTGCATCCTCGAAAAAAGAAAATTGGATTTATTTTATATTTATTTATTTTATTTGGCAGGGGAGAATGGACTTCAGCAAGTTGTTCTTTGATCTCTATGTACGTGCCATAACAAACATACGTATGTATAGGCACATACATACATATAACACACAGAAGCATACTGAATAAATAAATATTATAAACATTTTTATAAAAAGCACCTGCTATGGATCATGCCCATAGCTCTGCTTCTGACTATTTATATATCCTCTAGAAAATGGAAGTGATGGGATTTCTAGTGTTCAACTGTGCATATAAGAAGCTTGAAAGTCACACTTTCTCCAAATAATAGTGAAACAAAATGAAAAAAAAAAAAACAGAAGAAACAGGTTTTAAAAAAAGCAATATTTACAGTAATCATAAGAGACATAAGAAGAAAAGAACAAATCACCTTCTCCCAAACCCAAAGAGCCAGAGAGGTTCTTAGAGGAAGTCACAGATGGAGGCATGAGAGGAAACTGAGGCCACACGAACTGTGATAAAACTGTAAGTAAAACTGGTAAATTGCTGACAGCTCTCTGTCATTGATAATGAGAGCAGAACAATTTAGGGGGATGTAAACATTTTCCACAACTTAACCATATTCCTACCATGTTTATGAGCAAGTCCCCTGGTCACCTCACAGGCAAAGTGAAAGCTTTTCTCCTAAGACAAGATTAAAGCAAGACTACTTTTAGGTCTTCTTTCGGTAATGTTAGATGTCTTATCCAGAGAAATTAGAAAGAAAAAGGAAAAATCAAATGTATTCAAATAGAAAGGAAGGAGTTAACTCTTTGTTTTTAAATGAAATGATCTTATGTATAGAAAATCTGGCACTCTGAAACCAGCAAAAACAATTAAGTACTTGATTGAAGTTGTCAGACATGCAATCAAAACATAAAAATAAACATCATTTCATATGTACAGCACATTAGTAAAAAGAAGTCAAGAAGCAATGCAATTCATAGCAGTAACAAAATTAAACATTTATGCTTTAATTACTGAATGCAATAATTATTTTTATATACTTAGCAATAAAATACTGTAGGAAATTATGGCCTTTGAGGCCACAAATTTTTGAATTTTGAATTTTATTCACAATTTGTAGTGAGAAGCGGCGGGGCTGTGTCACGCCACCCGGCCGCGGGCTAGCTTTACACCCGAAATAATTACACGGAAACTGTATTCGTTTAAACACTGCCTGGCCCATTATCTGTAGCCTCTTATTGGCTAATTCTCACATCTTTCTTTAACCCATAATTAGTAATCTGGGTAGCACCACGAGGTGTGGCTTACCAGGAGAGATCTTAACCTGTGTCCATCTCGGAGAGGAGCAGCATGGAGACTCCCTATGGAGACTGCCTGAAGCGTCTCCCCAACTCTACTTCCTTGTTCCCACAATTCTGTTCTGTTTACTCCACCTACCTAGTTTTCTGTCTCTTAAAGGGCCAAGGCAGTTTTCTTTATTAATTAACCAATGAAAGAAACATAGACAGATAACTCTCCTCCATCATTTCCCCTTTTTCTGTTTAAACAAAAAAGAAAGGCTTCAACTTTAACATAGCAAAATTACATATAACAAAACAGTTATCAAGCAAGTATTACAGTTACAATATTTAAATCTATTTTATCTTTTATCATAACTAAGGAAATCTATAACTATCTATTTATTCTTCAACTCCATCAAAGACTCCAGAAGGATATAATATTACCTAAGTAAACAAGTCATTTGTAACTTTCAAACTCTAGTAATGACAGAGACAACTCGCTGCCTAGATAGTCACCCAAAGTTCCTCTGTACCGTTGGGGCATCCATCTTCAGCCTTCAGGCCCATAGTGTCCAGCAGACTTTTTCATGAAGCAGGAAATTCCAAAGACAGTTCAGTCACTTTCTGCTGTGTCCTGCAGAACGTCTCGCAGACTCTTTCATGAATCAGGAACCCCGAAAGACCATCTCACCTTTAGGCAAGTTCAGCAGTCCTCTCTCTGCGGGTTCTTTGTGTCCAGTTTATGGAACAGTCCAGCCAAGAGCAGTTTCTTGCCCAAATGGCTAACAAACTCCATAAGTAGCCTCTTCGATGCCCATCTTCCTCTTGAAGTAGATTGGTGCTGCCAGGAGCAGATGTGTCTCATTGTCATGAAAAACCCTAAGTTATTAAAACATTAAATGCCATATTCTGCAGTCTTTGAAAGATACGAAGAATGTCTATCTAACTGAAATATATCTCTACATATCTAGAAAATCTAATAACATGACTACAAGCTTAACTATTATCAATGATTATCCATTAACAACCTATATTTCCTAATTATACATTACAGTTTTTAAAATGAACTATAATCACAATAGCTTAATCAAGATCAGAAATACATATACATATAACAAAATTGACCTTAAAATCTATACCAATGCAAATTCATATCTATATCATCTCCCCCTTTAAATGTAAAAGAACATTTATAAGCAATATTTGGGAAAATGGGCGCAGTTTTTTCTCTCCAAACTGCTTCCTGCTGAATGGGGGCGCTGTTATTTAGGTCTTTCATGGTGTAACCTGTGTGCTAGGTTCCTCTCAGTTGGCAGTTGAGTGAAGTAATTTTTTGAAGATGTTCACAGCAACCTTTCAGGAGGGCGTGGTCTATCATACCATATTGGGATAGAAGCAATCCACAGAGTCTCATCCTCTGTGAAAACAAAAGAAGAAACTCTTTTCCAAAGCATCATGTTCTTAGATCCAAATCCTGAAGTCATACCGTTAAGATGTCCATTCTGGTCTAGCCTGGCAGCCCATATAATGAAATGTCTCTCTGTACTTAGCTCCTTTACAGTCAAAAAAATCAAAGAAAACACAACAAAATACATAATCCAGACTCTCTGTGAATTTTCCATTTTTACGTGGCTTATTTTTACTCTATCACTTTACTTCTTTTAATCTATAACTATCTGTACTCTGTCTCTTTAAAGACTTTAACCTTTTTTTTTTAAGGCATTAACTTTATTCTCTATATTTTCTTTTTCTCTCTTTTAAGCCTACGTGAGCCATTTAAAGGCCTTCTATGTCTGAATCTTTTCTATTGTGAATCTGTAATTTTTTACTATCCAGGAGCACTTCTTAAAAGGTTAACCACTTCTTAAAATCTTAAGTTGCGCCAGGTAGAGGTAATACGGTACCACCTGTTTACAGCCAAGTCTAAACCTTAACTGCGCTGTTATTATGGTAATTACGATAGACCTGCCTGAGGTCAGCACAGTTTAGCATGGCGGAGCAGAGCCAAAGCTGCTACTGCCTCAGTCATTTGGTGCCCCTGAGCTGCACAAAGTTCCAGGTACACAGCAGTCCACCTTGGAGCTGCACTCAGCAGTTTAATTCTGAGACTGAGCGTGCAGCACAGAAACTCTTTATCCAAGTTACAGTCAAATCTGACGCGCAGAGCACTGTGCAGTCTGAAAACATCTCTCTCTCTATGGTGGCAGGAATCCGCAAATGCTGTCCCGCTGGCCTAAGCCTGATTCTGCCATCTGCCCAGGTGCAGGCAGGGAGCAGTGAGCCATTGGCATGGTCTCAGAGTACTTTCTTTCCGATCCCAAGCGGGCAAGGTTTTTAAGTGGATTTAGCACCACGTTGGAGCGCCAATCTGTAGTGAGAAGCGGCGGGGCTGTGTCCCGCCACCCGGCCGCGGGCTAGCTTTACACCCGAAATAATTACACGGAAACTGTATTCTTTTAAACACTGCCTGGCCCATTATCTGTAGCCTCTTATTGGCTAATTCTCACATCTTTCTTTAACCCATAATTAGTAATCTGGGTAGCACCACGAGGTGTGGCTTACCAGGAGAGATCTTAACCTGTGTCCATCTCGGAGAGGAGCAGCATGGGGACTCCCTATGGAGACTGCCTGAAGCGTCTCCCCAACTCTACTTCCTTGTTCCCACAATTCTGTTCTGTCTACTCCACCTACCTAGTTTTCTGTCTCTTAAAGGGCCAAGGCAGTTTTCTTTATTAATTAACCAATGAAAGAAACATAGACAGATAACTCTCCTCCATCAACAATTTTTAAGTCAAAATTATGCCAAAAGTCTATCTGATAAATAAATGTAAAAGACTAAAATGTAAAAAATATCCATTAAGAAACACTTAATCATTAATGAAATAAATTAAAGAAGACAGAATTTAATGGAAAGCTATACTATGTTCATGGATTGGAAGATTTAACATTAAATATTTTCTACTTGGTCTAGTTTCACTATTTTGTTGTGCTAAAAGTATGACAACCCCCCAAAACAAACAACAAAACCACAAAACCTTAGGAGATAAAGGGTTTATTTCAGTAACAGGTTACATTTCAATACTAAGGGAATCAAGACTTGAAGTTAAGGAGAAATTTGAGGCAAAACACCACAGAAAATTAACAAAATTGTTCATTCTGAGCTAAGTACCCCAGTAATACTTGCCTACAGAATGATGCCACCCATAGTGGGATGGCTTCTCCTACATAAATTAGCAGCTGAGACATTTTCCACAGACATGCCTGCAAGCCAATTGTAGAAGGAAGCTGTGGGGCTGCGTCCCGCCACCCGGCCACTGGCTAGCTTTACACCCGAAATAATTACACGGAAACTGTATTCTTTTAAAACACTGCCTGGCCCATTATCTGTAGCCTCTTATTGGCTAATTCTCACATCTTCCTTTAACCCATATTTAGAAATCTGTGTAGCACCACGAGGTGTGGCTTACCAGGAGAGATCTTAACCTGCGTCCATCTCGGAGAGGAGCAGCATGGAGACTCACTATCGCGACTGCCTGAAGCGTCTCCCCCACTCTACTTCCTTGTTCCCACAATTCTGTTCTGTCTACTCCACCTACCTAATTTTCTGTCTCTTAAAGGGCCAAGGCAGTTTTCTTTATTAATTAACCAATGAAAGAAACATAGACAGATAACTCTCCTCCATCATTTCCCCTTTTTCTGTTTAAACAAAAAAGAAAGGTTTCAACTTTAACATAGCAAAATTACATGTAACAAAACAGTTATCAAGCAAGTATTACAGTTACAATATTTAAATCTATTTTATCTTTTATCATAACTAAGGAAATCTATAACTATCTATTTATTCTTCAACTCCATCAAAGACTCCAGAAGGATATAATACTACCTAAGTAAACAAGAAGTAAGTAACTTTCACACTCTAGAAATGACAGAGACAACTCGCTGCCTGGACAGTCACCCAAAGTTCCTCTGTACCGTTGGGGCATCCATCTTCAGCCTACAGGCCTATAAGTATCCAGCAGACATTTCCATGAAGCAGGAAATTCCAAAGACAGTTCAGTCACTTTCTGCTGTGTCCTGCAGAACATCTCGCAGACTCTTTAATGAATCAGGAACCCCAAAAGGCCATCTCACCTTTAGGCAAGTTCAGCAGTCCTCTTTCTGTGGGTTCCTTGTGTCCAGTTTATGCAACAGTCCAGGCAAGAGCAGTTTCTTGCCCAAATGGCTAACAAACTCCATAAGTAGCCTCTTCGATGCTCATCTTCCTCTTGAAGTAGATTGGTGCTGCCAGGAGCAGACGTGTCTCATTGTCATGAAAAACCCTAAATTATTAAAAACATTTAAAATGCCATATTCTGTAGCCTTTGAAAGATATGAAGAATGCCTATTTAACTAAAATATATCTCTATATATCTAGAAAATCTAACTAACATGACTATAAGCTTAACTATTATCGATGATTATCCATTAACAACCTATATTTCCTAATTATACATTACATTTTAAAATGAACTACACAATCACAATAGCTTAATCAAGATCAGAAAGACATACATATAACAAAATTGACCTTAAAATCCATACCAATGCAATTTATTCATATCTATATCATATCCCCCTTTAAATGTAAAAGAACATTTATAAACAATATTTGGGAACATGGGCACAGTTTTTTCTCTCCAAACTGCTTCCTGCTGAGTGGGGGCGCTGTTATTTAGGTCTTTCATGGTATAACCTGTCTGCCAGGTTCATCTCAGTTGGCAGTTGAGCGAAGTAATTTTTTGAGGGTGTTCACAGCAACCTTTCAGGAGGGCGTGGTCTATCATACCATATTGGAATAGAAGTAATCCACAGAGTCTCATCCTCTGTGAAAGCAAAAGAAGAAACTCTTTTCCAAAGCTTCATGTTCTTAGATCCAAATTCTGAAGTCATACCACTAAGATGTCCACTCTGGTCTAGCCTGGCAGCCCATATAATGAAATGTCTCTCTGTACTTAGCTCCTTTACAGTCAAAAATTTCAAAGAAAACACAATAAAATACATCATCCAGACTCTCTGTGAATTTTCCATTTTTACGTGGCTTATTTTTACTCTATCACTTACTTTATTCTGTCTCTTTAAAGACCTTACCCCCTTTTTAAGGCATTAACTTTATTCTCTATATATTTATTTTTTCCTCTCTCAAGCCTACGTATATTTATCTAACATTGTGAGCCATTTAAAGGCCTTCTATGTCTGAATCTTTCCTATTGTGAATCTGTAATTTTTTTGCTATCCAGGAGCACTTCTTAAAAGGTTAAGCACTTCTTAAAAACTTAAGTTGTGCCACGTAGAGGTAATACGGTACCGCCTGTTTCCAGCCAAGTCTAAACCTTAACTGCGCTGTTATCATGGTAATTACAATAGATAGTTCTTGCCTGAGATCAGCACAGTTCAGCATGGCGGAGCAGAGCCAGAGCCGCTCCTGCCTCAGTCATTTGGTGCCCCTGAGCTGCACACAGTTCCAGGCACACAGCAGTCCACATTGGAGCCGCACTCAGCAGTTTAATTCTGAGACTGAGCGTGTAGCACAGAAACTCTTTTCATCCAAGTTACAGCCAAATCTGATGCGCAGAACACCGCGCAGCCTGGAAACATCTCTCTGTGGTGGCAGAAATCCGCCATGTTCTCCCGCTTGCCTAAGCCTGATTCTGCCATCTGCCCAGGTGCAGGCAGGGAGCAGTGAGCCATTGGCCAGGTCTCAGAGCATTCTCCTTCCTATCCCAAGCGGGAACACAGATATCCAGGACCATAAAAGCCACTGAAATGCTTTATAGCCAGAGTTTGCACTGGCGGCACAGCACCAGGAAGCCGCGTTTTAAAATGACGCAGCTTTTTCTCTGCCACTATTGCCGAAACAGGAAATCTCTCTACAGCATGTCCAGGCAAACAGCAAAAAGCTGTGTTAAACTCTCTCTCTCTCCTTTATTCCTTCTACAACCAATCGTATCTGGGCAATCCCTCTTCCAAAATTCTCTCCACAGCTAACTAGAATGTTTCAAGTTAAAGTTAAATATGGTGGTAAGTAAGGCACGCCATAGATTCAGTGCAGTCATCAAAATTCTCAGGACAAGTTTTCATAGAAATATTTGTAAAAGTATAAAATCTAAATTTAGGCAGACAGAAACTGGAGAGCTGATATAAACTGAATTAATCAGACAACAATCAAAATTTATGTTACACTAACTAACTCAAAAATAAAGAATATAGTTAAAGTATTCATCAGTATGGCATTGACAAAGAACAAACAAACAGACAAACAGATCCTGCATTAGAGAGATCAAAATCTAAACATGCTCATAAGAAATAAGTATTTAAGGGCTGGTGAGATGGCTCAGTGGTTAAGAGCACTGACTGCTCCTCCAGAGGACCAAGGTTCAATTCCCAGCACCCACATGGCAGCTTGCAGCTATCTGTAGCTCCAATTCAAGAGAATCTGACATCATTATACCAATGCACATGAAATAAAGTTAAAGTTTTTTTAAAAAAGAAATAAGTATTTAAGATATAAATATTTTTTAAAAGATTGCTTTCTTATTCCACAAAGTACATATAAGTGAGAGAAATAGCATCATGTTACTATAAACGCATATATTCTGTTCTTGTCAAGAAAAATATTTTAGACAATCAAATACATATTATGCACCTTTATTACATAGTTATTTTATGCACTGTATATGTTAATAATTAATTTAAATAATTCTTTATGTATATAAATATTGTTGTATCCATCTAGAAAACTGTAAGTTAATAATAAATCTCTGTCTGGGCAGTTCATCAATTTCCAGAATATCAAAGATTGTAAATACTGAACAAATGTCAAATCCCTAAATTATATTGGCTTAACAAATTAGAGGTTATGGATTCTCCCCTAAAAACTTGATTTTAATAACACTGAATAATTAACTAGGCTCCAGTATCAGGAACGGCATCCCTTTTGTTGAATGGGCCTTATCTCCAACTAGACAGCTGGTGGTTATTGGAAAGGAAAGCTTGTCAGTATCATAACCTTATGGTTATCCTGTCATCCTGGTTCTTGATATAGTGCATAGGCAACAAAGCTTGGTAGAATAATTGGTTGCATTCCTCCTTTGGAAGTTTCAGTGGTACTTTCTCATACCATGAAGCCAATCCTCAGGGAGGAGGCATTCAAGTCAGTTCCATCTCAGGGGTCTCTGGGTCCTGCTTCTGAAGTACATGGTGTTTTCATTAATAGTGACATGTCCTCCACCCCTGAAAGGTAACCAAGGACAGTAATAGACTGCATGCACTGGGACTCTCTCAGATAGTCTTGGCTAACAACTCAAAAGAGGACTTCTCATGTCTGTTATTTTGTTTGCTTGTTTACTTGCTTGTTTGTTTTTTAGGTGGCCTTTGGCTCTTGGAAGAAAAAATAATAGCCCACATGAGAAGTGTTTATAACACATATATGTATATTTATACATAAATTACATGTATTATGAGTTAATTTTCAGGTACTGAATTTAAGAAACTGAACAAAGTCATAATAGAAAGGTAAAGTATTAGAAAAAGGATTTTTGGTTTTAATTAATACACTGCTTGACCTATTAGCTCAGGTTTCTTTTTTTCTTTTATTTTTTATTATTAAAAATTTCTGCCTCCTCCCCACCTCCCATTTCCTTCCCCCTCCCCTCCCCCTCCCTCTCCAGTCCAAAGAGCAGTCAGGGTTCCCTGCCCTGTGGGAAGTCCAAGGTCCTCCCCCACTCCCTCCAGGTCCAGGAAGGTGCACATGTAAACAGACTAGGCTCCCTCAAAGCCAGTACTTGCAGTAGGATCAAAACCCAGTGCCATTATCCTTGGCTTCTCAGCAGCCCTCATTGTCTGCCACATTCAGAGAATCCACTTTGATCCCATGCTTTTTCAGTCCCAGTCGAGCTGGCCTTGGTAAGCTCCCATTAGATCAGCCCCACCATCTCAGTGGGTGAACGCACTCTTCGAAGTCCTGACTTCCTTGCTCATGTTCTCCCTCCTTTAGCTCCTCATTTGGGCCTTGGGAGCTCAGTCCAGTGCTTCAATGTGGGTCTCTGTCTCTATCTCCATCCATCGCCAGATGAAGCTTCTATGGTGATATGCAAGATATTCATCAGTATGACTATAGGAAAGGGCCATTTCAGGTTCCCCCTCCTCAGCTGCCCAAGGAACTAGCTGGGGACATCTCCATGGATACCTGGGAACCCCTCTAGATTCAAGTCTCTTGCCAACCCTAAAATAGCTCCCTTAATTAAAGTATCTTACTCCCTGCTCCCCTATCCAGCCTTCCTCCATGCCAACCATCCCATTCCCCCAGGGTCTCCCCATTCTCCCCTCCTCACTTTTTTCTCCCCATCTCCCCATCTCCCCTTACCCCCATCCCATCCCCACCCCCCCCCCCAGTTTCCAATTTTTGCCTGGCAATCTTCTCTCCTTCCAATATCCAGGAGGATAACTATATGTTCTTTTTTATCTTCTCTAGGATCGTGAATTATAGGTTCGATGTCCTTTATTTATGGCTAGAAACCAATTATGAGTGAAAACATCCTATGTTCATCTTTTTGGGTCCGGGTTACCTCACTCAGAATAGTGTTTTTTATTTCCATCCATTTGCATGCAAAGTTCAAGATGTCATTGTTTTTTTTGTTTTTTTTTTCCGCTGAGTAGTACTCTAATGTGTATATATTCCACACTTTCTTTATCCATTCTTCCATTGAAGGGCATCTAGGTTATTTCCAGGTTCTGGCTATTACAAATAATGCTGCTATGAACATAGTTGAACAAATGCTTTTGAAGTATGATAGGGCATCTTTTGGGTATATTCCCAAGAGTGGTATCACTGGTTCCTGGGGGATGCTGATTCCAAATTTCCTGAGAAACTGCCACACTGCATTCCAAAGCAGTTGCACAAGTTTGCATTCCCACCAGCAATGGATGAGTGTACCCCTTACTCCACATCCTCTCCAGCAAAGGCTATCATTAGTGTTTCATTCTACCTATTTCTGAATTCTGTCTCTCATATTGCTCCCCACCCCCCGAGCCTCAAGGTGAGAAGATATAATCTACATATACCCTTTGTGGCTGGGATGCAATCAAGCACTGGCTGAGTTCCAGGGGTTCAGTCCAGGAGAAGGAAAAACATTAAATGAGTAAGGGGTGTCAAGATCATGACATGGAAACAAACAGAGACAGGTGATCTGAGCTAGTAGGAGTTCACAGACTATGACCAGACAGCTGGGAAGCTTTCATGTGACCAAACTAGGCCCTCTGCATGTAGGTGACAGTTGTGTGACTCGGTCTGTTTGTGGGGATCGTGGCTGTGGGCCTAGGATCTATTCCTGGTGCATGAGTTGAATTTTTAGAGCCCATTTCCTATGGTGGGATGTCTTACTCAGTCTTGGTGCAGGAGAGAAGGGCTTGTACAACTGGGGACTGCTTGTTCATTTCACGGCCACCCAGACCTGAATAATCACATGGAAACTATATTAATTACAACATTGCTTCGTCAATAACTTAGGCATATTTCTAGCTAGCTCATACATATTATATTAAGCAATTCTTATTACTCTATGTACCACCACAAAGCTGTGGCCTACAGGTAAGTTTCTGGTATTTTCCTTCGGAAGCTACATGGCATATCTTTGACCCTACCTACTCTCTATATATATCTCTGTTTGGATTTCCTACCTGACTTGATTCTGCCTTTCCATAGGCCAAAGTAGCTTCTTTATTAAGCAAAGGTAATAAAATATATACATATCATACATAGGGTAATCACACATCATCTCCCCTTTTCTGTCTAAATTAAAAGGAAGGTTTTAACTTCAACATAATTAATTTCCTATAACAAAACAAGTATCAACAGATTTAGAGTTACAATATTTCTTTGTGAGTCTAAACTTTTATATCTAATTTGTCTTTCATCATAACTGAAGAAAATTATAACTATCTAGCCTTCGACTCCATCAAAGACACCAGAAAGATATAATATTACCTGAATAAACAGAAAGTGCATTGTAAGCAGTTTACCACACTCTAGAAGTGACAGAGACATCTCGGGGCCTGGACAGTAACTCAAATTTCTTTGTAACATGGACATCCATCTTCAGCCTATAGGCCCATAGTACCCAGTAGACTTTTCCATAAAGCAGGAAATTTGAAGATATGTTCTGCATTGTAATGGCAAAGTCCATCAGTTGCTTTCTTCTGTGTAATGCGGAATTTCTGGCAGTTTTCAGCAGTCAATTTTCTGTGGATCCTATATGTCCAGTTTATACAATATACCATAAAAGAGCCAAGGCAAGAGAAGTTTCGTACCCAAATGGCTAGCGTTGTCACATTAAAGGCAAATTCCATAATAAGTTTCTTCAATGCCCATCAACCTCTCTGAAGTAACTGATGCTGTCAGAAGCAGATAAGTCTCACTGTTGAGAAAAGTCTAAGTTCTTAAAACCTTTTAAATGCCATATTATGTAAGTCTTTGAAGTGCTGAAGATTATCTAACTAAAATATACCTCTGTATATCTAGAAAACCTAACTAACATGACTAAAAGGTTTATTATTATAGATGACTATCTATTAACCTGTATTTCTTAAGTATACATTACATTTTTAATAAGCTACATAAACATAATACCTCAAATAAGAATAGAAATACACATATAAGAAAATTGACCTTAAAATTGCAACAATACACTAAGATCTATACCAATGTAAAGCAATCATTTCTATGTCATATTGCCCCTTAAATGAAACAAACATTTATAAATAATAATTTTGGAAATTTGGGCATTGTTTTCTTCAACTGATTCTTGCTGTTTATTTGGTAAAGTATTTTTAGGATTCATGGAGACCTTTCAGGGGCTCTTGTTCCATCAAACCGTATTATCCTGGAAGGAATCCACAGGTTTCTATCCTCTGTGGAAACAAAAGCAGAACCTCCTTTCCAAAGTTTTAGACTCAAGTTTTGAAGTCAAGATAACTTTAAAATACATATGCTGCTTTAGCTTAGCAGACTTCAGAATAAAATGTCTCTCTGCAGTCAAGAAATTCAAAGACAAATATATATATTTTATATATATTTATAATATATATAATGTATATATATATTCCCAACTCTGTGTATTTTACATTCTGTCTGAATATGTTTTTATTGCATATCTGTAATCATTGTCTGACCAGGATCACGTTTATGACTGGCAAGCAGCTTGGTGACCATGGATGCTGATTCTGCCTCTCTTGCTTTTCAATATGGCTGAGGTATATTCATCCCCTCTGTGATCCATGTTCACTGCCCCATCTCCAGGCTCCAGTAGGTCCCTGACACCATTAAGCAACTAGTAGTATGCTGCTAAAAATCCCCATTTAATTGCAGGACCTCCTGAAAAATCCAGAGCCATTCCTACTGCCAGCATGAACAAAGAAGTTGGCTCTTAAAGAAGCCATGACTCTGCTCGCTGACGACAAGCAGATCCTATCTAAAATATGCTGCTACCAAGAAGTCATGCTTAACTCTATTCTTTTATGTCTAGAATCTCTTCTCAAGCTCTATCAGGTGTTATGTGGATGTAGTTGGCATGCATTGGTGCCATTTGTAAGTGGAGAGTGCTCATTTGTTTTCCGGCATCCCAGACCTGATAATCACACAGAAACTGTATTTATTGCTAATTACAACACTGTTTGGTCAATAGTTTATATGTATTTCTAGTTAGTTCTTATATCTTAAATTAACCCATTTCTATTATTTTATGTACACTGCAAGGATGTGGCCTACTGGTAAAATTCTGGCACCCTTCTCCTTTGGCAGCTAAACAGTATGTGTCTCTTTGACTCTTCATACTCTCTCTATATATTTCTGTCCAGATTTCCTGTCTGACTTTATTCTGCTCTGCAATAGAGCATAGAAGATTCTTTATTAAAAATGATAATAAAACATTCACAGCACACAGAGGGAACTATCACATCAGACTCGGTTCTGCCTCAACATGATGTGATAGGCTCTTTTGACCCACCATGGGACTTTTTAACTCTCTGAGGGTGGAGAAGGGAGGTAGGAGGAGGGGAGGAAGAGGGAACTGTGGTTGGTATGTAAGATGAATAAAACAATTTAAAAGTAAAAATAAATATTTTAAATAGACTCAAATAATAGATGGTAGATTACTTTGATGATTGATGATAGAATAGATGGACAGATAGATGACAAATGAAAGAGACAGACAGAGGGAAAGGAAGAAAAAGAAGAAAAGATGAGTGCTTAAGGATTTGTGAAGAATCTGGGAAGAATTAGAGAGTTGGAGGAGAGAAAATTTACCAAAATATATTTCTTAAAGTATTTTTTTCTAAAATGAAGAAAAACATAAAATGGAAATCTGTCAATATAGGACATAGACATTCTCTGTTTTAATTGATTAGATTAGAAGAATATAGAATATCTCACTGTGTACAAGATCCCAATTATACAAGAGGAATTATTTCAAGAGGTTAATTTTACATCATAATGATTAAAATTATTAAAATGATTTGTGTACTTGACAATGACAAAAGTAAATTTTAAGTGTTTTACCACAAAATAATGAAGTAATATGAATGTCAATTAGCTCAGTTATGCTATTCCACAGTTTATAAACATCTCAAAGCTTCAGTTTGTAGACTATTAGCATTGTAATGTTTGTTAGTTGAAAATTAAAATCTTTTCCAAGTCTTTGTCTACTCATAATGTTTTGTCATTTATGATTTGTTCTTGATCAATTATCCATGAGGTTCCAATCTTTCTATTTTTTTTCTCCCAGTATGGTTATTAACTGTCGGTTGCTACAAATGTTTCTACCTTAAGCCTAAATTAAACTTTATTTTGTAATCAGACTTGAGCTTTGTGTAAGGATATAACTTCATTATTTGGGGATAGTACAGATATGTTTTGGATATTCTTCTTTGGGGATCTTTTGTTTTCACATTTCATAAGTTGGAATTGGAGCAGTGTTAGTTCAATTATTCTTCCCTACTAAAAATCTAATTTATTCTTAATAATATTGTGGTTTGCAGTCATCTACTGTAAGAACACTTTCTCCAGCTTACCAAGATTCATACATTTGTTTACAGAAACCATTAGGAGAATGGTTTTCGTGATTTATTTTTAAATATCACTCTCTTAAAACTCTACGTGTTTCCTACAACTCTTATCCCATGCTGAAAAGTATACCATCCCCCATACAAATAATGAAGACATTCTGTAATCCTTAGTGGTTACAATCCTAGAAATATAAATAAATAAGCCTATAAACATCCATTAAGAGGCTGAGAAGTAGAAATGTTAACTCACTATTTTATGTTTGATATTTTTTTCTGAATAGTTTGTTCCTGCGATGCAAGCATTATAAACTCCAGCTCTGAGCAGAGCATCATGTCTTATACCTTGAACTACAGCAATCAGGATGCTGTGACAGGGGGAATCACAAAAAGTTTTACCCCAGTCTCAGTTGCATAGTGACAAGACCAGCTTGGTGTATTTGTGTAATGTATGCATATCTACATTCTCACAGTATTGAGTTCATAAGTGAGACCTCATTAATCCTGGCAGTTCATTTTGGACCTTAGGAATCAAACTGACTCCATATGCTTTTCAATTGAAAACTTTACCTGCAGACCTATCTTGTTAGCCAATGGTTTTCCAATATACTTGATACTTTGAATTCTAGACACTAATATGTTGATATTAGTTACTCACTACTAAATTTACATACCTCTGTGTATATATAGAATATTATTATCCCATCTTTTTCACCTTAGACTATATTTGTTGTCATGTTTAGTGACTGTCACTCATGAGTAACATATAGTTTATTAATTTTTTTACTTTTGAAATCTCTGCCTTTTAATTAGACTAGTACCATTATATTTAATATAATTATTTTTTGTAGTTAATTTCAATTCATTATTTTATTTTACATAGACTTCATTAGATTTTAATTTTGTTCCAAACTTCCTGGCAATGCTTCAGTTTATTATTAAATTATGTATGTGTGTGTATATATATGCTTTAGTTTTATCACTTTTAATAATTTTATAATTTTTTTATTTTATTTTATTTTATTTTCTCACCAACGCCTTCCTCAATAATTCCCTCCCAGTCCAGCTCCACTTTCTGCAATCCTAACCCCAATCTTCTTCCCTTTCCTCTCCATCTGAGAAAGGTAGTTCTCCAATGAATAAATAAAATTTATTTTATCAATAAAACATGGCGTATCAAGTTGCAGTAAGGCTATGCACCTCCACATGTATTAAAATTTAGCAAAGTGACTCAGTATGAGAAGTATGGTCCCAAAAGCTAATAAAGTAGTCAGAGACAGCCCTTGTTCCCACTGTAACATATATAGAGAGTGCCTAGGAAAATCTCCTGCAGGCTCTCTGGTTGTTGATTTAGCCTCGAACCCAGATGAGCCCAGGTTAGCTGATTGTGTGACCCTTCCTATAGAGACCTGTGCCTTGGACATTCCTTTCTCATTTTTTGTAGGATTCCTGACCTCTGTGCTAATGTTTGACTGTGGGTTTCTGCTTCATTATGACTGAGAACTCAAATATTGTTTTTCTTAGCACTTTTGGTATCCATGAATCTCTGAATTCATAGAACTCTTAATTATTAAATTATGATTCTCTGAGTAAAACCAGAGGTAGCATTTGACTACAAGTAGAATTATGAATATTTACGAGATACTATGATAATTTAGCTGAACAACAGCAGAGGCCCACAGGGCCCTACCCTTCCTGCTAAAATATTGTCTACTGATGAGTTACTGTCCATATTTCTTTACTCACTTAGGTACTGACCAGGAGCCAATGGATACTTCAAAATCCACAGCCATGCAGATGTCCCAAATAAATAAAAACATCCTAAAAATAAATAAACAAATAAATAAAGGGAATTGAGTATTTGGAAGGAATTACAGAAAGGATGGAGTAAGTGAGAGTGTATGTAAGATTACATGGAATGGACACTACGGTAATCAGAATGCATTTTATACATGTGTAGAATGAATTCTAATTGGTTTTAATAATAAAAACATGGAATGGGATATAGGGGTTAATGCTTAAAGATCAGAGAAGCAGAGAAGCCAAACACTAGAGAGTTCTTACCTCTACCAATGCTCAGACTGAAGGGTTGATCCTGTCTCTGCTGACTACACTGAGATCTGTCTGCCTCTGTCTCCTGAGACCCAGGATTAAAGTTGTGTACCACCACTTTCTGCCCTTTATGGCTAGCTAGTGACTTAGCTCTGCACTCTGATCATCAGAGAAGCTTTGCTTGTTAAATTACAAGCAAAATATCACTACATATATGTGCAAAATTGCCAAAGAGCATGTTCAATTAAAAAGGAAATATCTAAGGTTTCACTCACCTATATGGAAAGAAAATTGAGATTCTCAATGGAAACTATTTCTACACTAGGATTATTGAGTAACTTAAATTCATTTTGCTGGACCTACCTTAATTGAAGTATGGTAGGGAAAATATTTAAATATTTGAAAGCATCGTGATTGGCATGACATTTGCAGAGAGGTTATTTTTGATTTAAGTGGTTTGTCATAGGATTTGAGCAAGACAGAACATTTATCTTCAAATGATTTCCTTCAAAAATAGTTTATACCTATTAAGCTAAATTTAGAAGTTAAATTGTGATATTAGGAAATCTATTTCAATTTGAATTAATTTACAGTGCCTTTAAAATAAAATTTCAAATTAAACCCAAGCATATTTATTCTCTGAATAAATTTGACATCTCTGTGATAGGGCGATATTTGAAACTTTCAGATCTGTTATCATATGTGCTTACTCATAAATATTACTATTATGTTTAATCAATTATACATTGAATATTGATTAAGAAATAGCACTTGAGATTTTCAGGTAAAGTAGAAATAACCTTTTTAGTCAATCTGTTTTGATGCATGTGAGTCTTAGAATCATTGTGCATAGGTAAATATGTTACAGAGACACAGAATCATATCTGCTGAATACATTTTAATTTCTTAGGAAGGAATTAATGATGGCATACCTTTAGATGGATTTAAAAACATATTTTCCACTTCATTTTCTTGTCATGTCAAAATTTTCATCTTCAAAATCAATTCAATTTCACATCTTCATTAACTTGTCTTCAAATTCCATGGAAAAATTAAGCACTGGGTCTTTTATATTTTCTTATGTAATCTCCTGCAAATAATGTCATCAATAACATAATAGACAGAAATTTTAGTAAGTCCCTAAATCATTTTGAGTAGAGCCGATAAGTTTAGCATTGTCAATTTTCTAATACATGAGCACATTTTTTTTGTCTTGAGCTCAAGCTTGTCAACATTTTGTAGTCATTTAGCAAAACTACTTGTCATCTGTTTTGTTAAGCCTATTGCTATGGTTTTATTTATGATTAGAATGATAAATGGGATTGTTTTCTAAAATTGTTTGCAGATAATTTATTGTTGGCAAATAAGCATGGAACTGATACTTATATATTAATTTTTTAGCCTGAAATTATTTAGTGTATTGGCTATAGAAGATTTTTAGATACTTTTGTCATTAGAAGCACACAATGTGAACAAGAAGACATTGTTCTCTTGTCTGACTCTTCAAGGTAATTTTACTAATAAAGATAACAAGCTGACATTTACTTTATTATTCCTGGATTTGTCAGGAATAAAAGCAACTAAAGTTCTAAAATAAGCATGGGAACACATAAAATTCTGGGTAATGTTGCCTTGAGAAAGATGTGTAATGTTGGTTACACAGAGAAACACCTATCAATGAAAAGAAATCTTGAAATATTGGGGCCTCAGTCTTAGTCAGTATTAGTTTGAAAATCAGAAAAAAAACTAAATCTAAGATGACTTGGGAAATGCTTCATCATGCATTCTCCACCAAGCATCTATCCTTTCCATTTTTCCATTAGAGCAGTCTACCTGTGAAGCAACTTCTCACCTCTGTAGCCAGTCTTTGCAAGTCAAGTAAGTCTGCATATCCATCAGTCCTGACCACATCTCCGCTGCTTATTTCTCATTGTTTTTCTTCTTGCTACTTTTTCATTATCGTTTATTAATGTACAGAGATCAGAATTATTTTTTCATGATCCCTTTTGGTTTTAGTTTTGACAAAAATATTTCATACTGTCCTGTGATTGTGGACATCACTTACCACTTTCTCTCCTTTTGTATTAGTCCTCTTTTTCTAATTAATCAAATTATTTATTTATTTATTTTACATAGCAACCACAGTTTCCATTCCCTCCTATTCTATCATTCTCTTCTCTGCTCCCTTCCATTCCCCATCCACTCTTCCTCCATCTCCATTCAGAAGGCATAAGTAAGGCTTCCCATGGGATTTAACAAAGCAGGACCCTCAAGACATTCTGCTGTTCTCACAGGTTTTCCTCTGCACCATTTTCACAAGCAATCCTTGACAATGAATTTATTATAACTGTTTACATTTTCATGTCAAATTTTATATTAATAAATGTAGGTATTCTATCTTTGGAGTATTTTATAGTTATTTGGCATTCTTCAATAATTTTCTATCATTCTAAGCACCATTTTTTACAAGTACAAACCATACATTTGATAAGTGTAGTAGAATGAGTAGATGGATAAATAATGAAAGTTTTTTATTTGGCCTACTTGTATTTCCTTACTTACCACTCTTACTAACTGGTAGATGATTTTCTTTAACTAATTGTTATGATTTTTTGATGAAAAAACAAGTTAAATTCACAATTTTAGACACTGTAAGTATGCCATTTGTATTTGTGAATAGCATACTTGATTATCAACTACTAGATTCCAGATAACTTACTTGAATCACTTGAAATAATTAAGTTCTTCTGTATTGGCTATAAAATAAGAGATTAGTGTAAAGAAGTTATCTTTATCAATCTCAGTATTTTTAAAATTAAGGCTAATTATGCCAACACATTAATGTCCTATGACGTTTAAAAGCATGTATTATATAATGTGTTACTATCTTTTCACTGACATAGAACTTGAATAAATCATTCTTTGATTTATAATAGAATAATAGAAACCCTGAGAACTCAAAACTGCATGATAATTAAGGTCATAGGTAGTAAATTCTTACATGCTGAACCAATGTCTTACTTCCTTGTGCATCATCTATGTGAATCTAATCAGAAAAGAGTCTAGACTCTGTAATGGGAATGTTATGATGTGAACATCTGAAGTCCTCCCCACAGCTTTATATATTGAAGACTTTGTGGATAGATAATTCATTTTGGGAACTGAGTAAATCATAAAACCTCTGATCTAATTGTATTATAGAGTCATATTTGAATGCCTAACTGAGGAATTGGAACCTAGTTGGAGAAATGATGTCCCTGAAGACCTTAACTTGCCATCTGGTGTAGAACCTTTTCCCTAGATCACTCATTTCTGTTTTTACTTCTAGCAGGGTTTGGATGCCAGATTCTTTAAGTAGCCTTAATCCCAAAGAGATGGAGCTAGCTTTCAGTGGGCAGAAGCCTTTGACATTGCAAGCTAAAATGAATCTTCCCTCATAAAATGTTTCTATCAGATACTTTCCCATCATAACATAACACTTAAATAAACACAAGAGAATAAGAGAAACCTAGTGACAAATAAATAAAAACCCCTTAATGTAGTTTCTGACAAAATTTAAAATTTGAAATTCCACTTGGATAATTTGGATTTTCACCTTTTAGTATCCAAACTTCTCTGAGGATATTTCAAATATTTTGACATTTTGGCAATGATTCACAAAGTACACAAAATTCTGATAGCTACTTTTGGACACATTTGAAAGTCATTAGGGTTTATTCTCCTGAAATTGCAAACTGAACATTGTACATCTTCCAAAATTACCATAGTCACCTTTTTTATTATATTTGTGATCTTTCAATGATATCAAGGCTTGTTGTTTGGTCTTGCAAATAGAATCACCAAAGGTTAAGGAAATCCATTCTGAAAGATATTAAAATGGGAAATAAGAGGTTTTGTATTTCAGCATCGTAATTATTTGTTCACAACCTGTATTTAATCTTCTCTATTCTCTAGATATCTAAAAAAGATATATATATATATATATATATATATATATATATATATATATATATATCACAAAGCTTCCCGAAGTTAAGTTTATTTTTACTAGGGACTTGCTTCCTTTGATTAGTCCTTGGTAATGATAACTTCCTATTTCCTTCTCTCAATAACTTCTTCTTTTTTTTCTTTGTTTAACTAATAGATGTAGTCTTCTTAGGATTTCCCAAGTTTACTGTTAGCTGCCTTTACAATCTTCACACTGTGTCCCTTGTAGGGTATGCTATGCGTGTGGAGAGAAAACTTTCTTGCCAGCCATAGGTCATGGTCTTTTTAAATAAAAGTAAGAATTTATCTAGTAATGAAATATTCAACTTTGACTGAAGTACTTGAAATTGATAGAGGATGAAAATTTCACTTTAATATTCAAGGACCTAAATTATATATGTGAATGTGTCTTTTGTTTTTTTTGTTTTTTTTTTTTTTTTTTTTTTTTTTTTTGGTTTTTCGAGACAGGGTTTCTCTGCAGCTTTTTTGGAGCCTGTCCTTGAATGTGTCTTTTGTAAAGAGAACCGTAAGTAGTTTATTTTTATGTATCAGGATATTCAACCAATGCCAGTAAGAAACATATGAATGGAGGAAAGAAATGACAATTTGAAAGCATTAATTTGTTGGTTGGTTGTTTGGTTTTAACTGTTAGTAGAATGGGCTTTTCTCCAGAATTTGGTGTAATATTTTGTTTTAGAAGCTTTCTGGTACAAAACAATCTTGCAATAACCAATACTCAGGATGAGATGATTGAGCAAGTTTCTGTGGATTTGTAACTTTATGTTCATGTTAATTTTGGTCTTAACAGTTGACAAAATAAAAACATATTTTTCAGGACATCAGAGTCCTATGTTTCTTTAATGTCTATAATGTGCCTCAATAATTCTGAATGGAAAGATGGCACAAACAGCCCAGTAGTTGCTGATTGGAAAAGAACTCATTTTTTAGTGAATAGTCAAAATCACTAAAAATCACAAAATTATTAGTGAAATAAAAATTTTTTGATATAAAAGGTGTTCCTCTCTCTGTCTTTTTTTTAACCTTCGTTCTTTGCGATTAAAGTCATCAAATGGGCTAACTAGAGTGCTCTTTTCTCTTCTGTATTTATTTTTTAATCATTTGACATGACAAAAATTGTCATTAGTACTTGGATGCAGAGACAGGATAATAGTTTGCCACTTTGATAGGAAATGTCTCTAGAACTTTGCCTGTGGGAGATCCGAGTCCTGTCAAAACATTCTATTCTGTAGAATTAATGTTTTAAATATATTAGAACACTTCCATTTATAGAATTCTCTTGTGACTTGCAAGCAGTGATATTCAAATCCTCATAAGGGGATTGATAATCTTTCCATGATTTAATGATATAAATCGAGCAATCGACGGTAGGCATACCTTCCCAGAGTCACATAAGAATAAGTTAGATTTAAGGTAAACAAAAGATTTCGTTCATCTTTTCTTACATACTAATGAGGTTCTAAAATATTAGATATTAAAACAATGATTTTGGAATAGGAACATTTAACATATATACAATAAGCAAGACCTTGTATTTGATCTGTTTTAGGATAGTAAGTGTTAGTATTCAGGCATCTGTACTGGCCTGATCTTGCGGTTATGACAGAATAGGTTCTCAACTGCAGCCACTAAAAGCATCTGCTGTTAACATTCATGATGTTCCTTTTATTTTTATTTTTTTATTTTTTTGGTCTATTTGAAATGTTTTTTATCTTTTTTTTCCAGTTTATTTATTTTTTATTAAAAATTGCCATCTCCTCCCCTCCTCCTCTCTCTTCCCTCCCCTCCCCTCCACCCCCACCCCCACTCCCTCCCTCTTGAGGCCAAACAGCCATCAGGGTTCTCTACACTATGTTGAGTCCAAGGTCCTCCCAACTCCCCCCAGGTCCAGGAAGGTGAGCAACCGAACTGACAAGGCTCACACAGAGCCCGTCCATGTCGTAGAGACCAAGCCCATCGCCATTGTCCTTGGCTCCTCGGTCAGCCTCCACCATCAGCCACCCTCAGAGAGTCCTATTTGGTCGCATGTTCCATCAGTCCCATTCCAAGAGGACTTGGTGGTCTCCCATTAGTTCTGTCCTGCCGTCTCAGTGGGTGAACGCGTCCCTCATGGTTCTGACTTTCTTTCTCATGATCTCTCTCCATCCACTCGTCATCAGAACTTTGGGAGCTCAGTCCAGTGCTCCAATGTGGGGCTCTGTCTCTATCTCCATCCATCGCCAGGTGAAGGTTAAGGCTCACAGTGAGCCCGTCCATGCTGTAGAGTTCATGTTCATTGCCATTGTCCTTGGTTTCTCAGTCCTCCTCCACCGTCAGCCACATTCAGAGAGCCCAGTTTGGTCCCCTGTTCCATCAGTTCCATTCAAACTGGACTTGGTGGTCTCCCGTTAGATCTGTCCCACCGTCTCAATGGGTAAACACACTCCTCACGGTCCTGACTTCCTAGCTCATGATCTCCCTCCTTTTGCTCCTCATCGGGACCTTGGGAGCTCAGTCCGGTGCTCCTATGTGGGGCTCTGTCATTTTCTCCATCCAATGCCAGGTGAAGATTCTATGGTGATATGCAAGATATTCATGAGTATGGCAATAGGATCTGGACATTTCTGGCACCCTCTCCTCAGCTGCCCAAGGAACTAGCTGGGGGCGTCTTCCTGGACACCTGGGAACCCCTCTAGAGTCAAGCCTCTGCCAACCCTAGAATGGCTCCCTTAAGTAAGATATATAATTCCTTGTTCCCATATCCACCCTTCCTATATCCCAACCATCCTATTCCCCCAAGCTCTTCCCATCCTCCACTTCACACTTTTCTCGCCCCATCCCCCCTCCCCCCATCCCACCCGACCCCTATGTTCCCATTTTTTGTCCGGCAATCTTGTCTACTTCCAGTATCCAGGAGGATAACTATATGTTTTTCTTTGGGTTCACCTTCTTATATAGCTTCTCTAGGATTTTTACGAATTATAGGCTCAATGTCCTTTATTTATGGCTAGAAACCAATTATGAGTGAGTACATCCCATGTTCATCTTTTTGGGCCTGGGTTACCTCACTCAGGATGGTGTTTTCTATTTCCCTCCATTTGCATGCAAAATTCAAGATGTCATTGTTTTTTACCGCTGAGTAGTATTCTAGCATGTATATATTCCACACTTTCTTCAACCATTCTTCCACTGAAGGGCATCTAGGTTGTTTCCAGGTTCTGGCTATTACAAATAATGCTGCTATAAACATAGTTGAACAGATGCTTTTGTAATATGATTGGGCATCTCTTGGGTAAATTCCCAAGAGTGGGATTGCTGGGTCCTGGGGTAGGTGGATGGTGCTGGCATAACTGGATGTCAACCTGTAGAAGAATGAAAGTAGATCCGTGTCTATCACCATGCACAAAACTCAAGTCCAAATGGATTAAAGACCTCAATATCAATCTGAACACACTGAACCTGTTAGAGGAGAAAGTGGGAAGTACTCTCCAACATTTGGGCACAGGAGACCGCTTCCTACGTATAGCCCCAGCAGCACAGACATTAAGGGCAACATTGAATAAATGGGACCTCCTGAAGCTGAGCAGCTTCTGTAAAGCAAAGGACACTGTCACTAAGACAAAAAGGCAGCCTACTGACTGGGAAAAGATCTTCACCAACCCCGCAACAGACAAAGGTCTGATCTCCAAAATATATAAGGAACTCAAGAGACTAGACTTTAAAATGCTAATGAACCCAATTAAAAAATGGGGCACTGAACTGAACAGAGAATTCTCAACAGAAGAAGTTCGAATGGCCAAAAGACACTTAAGGGCATGCTCAACCTCCTTAGCAATCAGGGAAATGCAAATCAAAACAACGTTAAGATACCATCTTACACCTGTCTGAATGGCTAAAATCAAAAACACCAATGATAGCCTTTGCTGGAGAGGATGTGGAGTAAGGGGTACACTCATCCATTGCTGGTGGGAATGCAAACTTGTGCAACCGCTTTGGAAAGCAGTGTGGAGGTTTCTCATGATGTTCCTTTTAAAAGGACCTGCCCACTTCCCCCTCCTCACCTCCCCCCCCCTCCTTGTCTCTCTGTGCCTTCCTCTTCTCTCTCCCTGCCTCTCTTCTGCTGCTCCTATTCCCAGAGACCGGTCTCCCCCTTCCCCTTTCCTCCTTTTTACGTTCACTTTCCCCCAATAAACACTCTAATAAAACCCCTCCGTGCAAATTATATTGCATAGCCTCTTTCTCTCTCTCCCACATTATTTAAATTATATCATTGTTCCCTGACTTGGAAAGGCTCTCTTGGTGCTTCCTCCTGCCCGGATGCAGTTTGAGACATGCCAGGATCCTGGAACCAGGTCCACATATGACAGCCTCTCTTTGGATCACTGAGTCTTTCTATCCAAAACTGGCACAATTTTTGAGCTTCTCCCCCTTCACCACCTTTCGCTCTTTACCATAAGTGAGGTCTCGTCTCATCTCTAGAACGTGGTTTTGTCTTTTGGTATCTTAATGTCCTGGTACCAAGCAACCAAGGTTTGCTCAGACTGAGTCCCCAGTCCCTACCCTTTACGTGTGACTCACTGGGAGGCCTGTGCCTTTCTTTTGTCAGACCCTTGGATTTTTCTGGCTTTGCCCTATGGCCCCTGCTCCTTGAGTGATGACTCTCCAGGGCAGTTTGTGCCTTTCCCCCTTGACCCTCGCTGGATCAAAGCCATTGGATCTTGTTCTGCCTCACTCAAAGGGATTAAGCCTACCAAAACTCTTGCCCAGCACGTTATATCTTGGTGTTGTACGGGACCTCTGCAACATTCTGTCAGGGATCCCCATAGATGGAAGGAGGTATCACCCCCTCACCTTTTTCCTCTTCTTCTTTCTCCTCCCCCACCGAAAGCCCGTACACTAACTCTGTTTTATGTGACACATTTGCTCAGTGGCAGAGCTCACTGAAAGGGAATCACTTCACAATGGGACCCTACCCACCTGTTCCAAATTCGACAGATTTGCTCTCTTCCTCCAGCAACAAATCCTCTTTCTCATTCACTGGCAGCCTTGCCTTCCATTCAGCGAGGCTTCATTTCTCAAGCACAGTCCTCTCCTCACTTTCTAACTTTCCTGGTACCAGGCGACTGTGTCTCTCTCAGGCTTAGAACCCTTGGCCCCTGATCTGTAAGTTTGATGAAACACAAAGCAGCCTGTGCCATCTCTAAATGGACCCGTTCTGAATTCCTGGCATGCTAGGGATTGCAGGCCATTGGGGCTGACTTCCGCGTCTCACTCATGGGAACTGGGTCATCATTTATGCTTTCTTGTTCCCATTGGGATGCTTTTTGGAGACTCACTGATAATTCTCAACCAGCTGCTGTTGCAGGACTACCAAGATGTTGGCCATAGAGCTGAGGGCACAAGACTATCAAACATTTGCAGGTGATGCTGTGCTGATGAGAAAGGCTCAGGCACTTTAAGTCCTAGGGAGTCAACCTGCATCCACCTCTAACAGGACTTTGCCAGGTCCAGCTGGTGCCAGACAATTCCACAGAGCCTAGACAGCGAACTGAAACAGCTAGGTGAGGACATGGCCACCACTCCTTCTTTCCCAGGTGCCTCAAAGATGAACGATGTACCGCAGGTCAGCAGGAAGCTGTCTCAAGAACACAGTTTCCTCAATCCCACCTCACCTGCTGCCCGTTTCTAACACCTCACCTATTTATAATAAAGAGAAGGGGAGGAAGATTAGTATTCAGGCATCCGTACTGACCTGACCTTGGGGTTCTGACAGGACATGTCCTCAGATGCAGTCACTAAGAGCAACAGGTATGCACATCCACTACGTTTCCTTTAAAAGGGCCCTGCCCACTTCCCCCCTCCCTCTCTTTCTCTCTCTCTCTCTCTTCCCCCACTCCTGTCTTCTCTTCTGCTGCTCCTGTTCTCAGAGCCCAGTTTTCCCCATCCCTCATTTTATGTTCCCTTTCCCCTAACAACACCTCTTCATTTGAATTCTGTTGCATGGCATCTTTTTCTCTCTCACACTGCTTTTTAAATTGCAACCGTAACATCTGGAGACAGACATTGTTTTCTGCTACTTGGATTGCACTCAATCAGGTACTATAGAATATAAGATTTTATAATTCTAGTAGTATCCATAAACTGCTTCAACATTTCATGTTAACTTTGTGTGATGAAATTAACCACATTAAGCCCTATTTCTTTAAAAAGAGGCCTTATAATCACCTGATTACAATATTACATTTATAGTTTTATTCAAATGGAAGTCTTACAAAGATACAGACCAGCCTTAATGACAATCTTATATATGATAGTATAATGAATAGAAATTTCTCATATAAAAAGAATTAATGGACAATTACTTCGCAAAATATTGGATCATAAAATAATGCAAATGTTTCAATGCATACTTTAATTGATGAGAATATTGCTTTTCCACTTAAATTAGTTACATTGTTGAAATCATTTTAGAACAGTTACTTTTTAGTGCTGAAAATTGTCAAGGAATAGGCACAAAACAAGTCTCTTCTGCTGTTATCTTTGCTGTTTGCCCAGGAGCACTTCTGAGATACCTCACAGGAGGGCCTCTGCTGCAGGACTTGTGCTGAGCTGAGCCTGTTTTAGGATCATGGGGAACTGGATGAGGAATCTATATGAGCTTCAGAAGTCTGTGAAGATGTTGTTGCTAAACAGCACACATATATGCTGAAACTATGTAACAACATGCTTACTTAGGGAGTGCTCAAGGCCTTATGCCAGAATAGAGACATTTTAATAAATCCTTCCTCACCTTGTTCTTCCTTAAACCTTCCTCTACATCATTTACAATTAGCTCTGTAATACTGTTAAGTAAGGAAACTTACACTAATATAAATCATCTCTGATGGCACCAAAATTTTTTTCAACAAGAGAGAATTTCCTATAAAACTGTGTCTCCTAAATAAATGGAAATATGGCAATCTTTGGAATTTTATCAGAAACCTAATGGCAGAGAGTAAAATTAGGGAAAGAACAAGAGAATTCTTTTGAAACTTAGGAGATGGCACCTCACAGTATATTAATTTTGAGAGTATTGAAGGTACAGCTCAGAAGTACACTTGTTGAGGCTATTTCCTTGGGAATATACTTATGGAAAATTTTCAGCAATTTTAAAGAACATCTAAACATACAATCTAACACAATAAGAAACACTGTAATTCAATCTGGCAATTAATAAAAATAAATTTGTTCTGATTAGAGAAAATATGTGAATTATGGCTGAGAAAATACAGTATATATATATATATGTGTGTGTGTGTGTGTGTGTGTGTGTGTATAATGCATATATGCATATAATAACAACTGATAAAAATAGAAGCTATGAATTTGAAGGAGAACAGAGAGGGATATATGGAAAGGTTAGAAAGGAGGACAGAGAATGGACAAATATATTAAAGTACAATCACAAAATAAATGAAATACAAAATTTCAAAATCATCACAAAACACCCTAAAATTCCAACCCTAAAATTTCTACAAATTTAAAACATACACAGAAAACAAATTATAGTCATAAACTACAAAAAAATGTAAATTACCTGATGCATGAATGAAAATAGTCCACATATTATAATATAACTCCCTTATCAAAGAAATTTAATGTTGTTACAATTTGGATTAGTCTCAATATTGATAATTTGAGGAAAATAAAAGAGTCCAGAAAATGTGCTACATAAAAACACATCAGGAAAAAAATTCAAGCATTTAAAATATTTATAAGAACAGCGAGTATATCCAAGATTGTATATACAGAGAGTAGATCATCATTTGTTGGTAGAGATCTACAAATTCCAAGTTTTAGAGGTAAGATTTAAAAACGGGGTAGATTAGTACTCAGTATAAAGGGACTATATGAGGGTATGAGGAAGATGTTTTCTATGTTAATGTAGAATTAATTTAATTATTGTACATTCACATATCAAAGAAGAATTAATTTTGTTCTTTAAAGAAATGAAGGTTGCTGATTCTTACATTCAGCTCAATTAAAGTGAAAACAATAAAATCAGATTTGTTACGTTCCTTTTCTATTACATTGTCTGTGTTAAAAAATATTTGCTTATGGGCTACCAAGGTGGATCAGTGCTTATTCATATGTACTTCCCTTGTAGAGAATTTAAGTTTGGTTTACAGTTCACAGTGTCCTATAATTGTAGGTGGATGTCATCTTCTGACCTCTGCAGACACCTGTATGCATGTGCATGTACCCCACACTGACAAACACATAATTAAAACTAAAATATATTTTTAAGACAGTAAGAGAGAAGAGAATCTGGTTAGTTGTAGTTGTCCAAAGGAAAAAAAAAAAAAGATGGTAAGAGAGAAGAGAATCTGGTTAGTTGTTCAGCCAAATGAGAAGCTGTTGATTCTCCTAGTAAAGGACAGTAGAACACTTCATCCCATATTATGCTGGCACAAAAGCATATTTGGATAACATTTTAAAACCACAGTAGAATAAACAACCCTTAAATATCTGCATGTGTCAAGATCAAATAACAGAACTCTTTAGGTAAAATAATGAAAGTTTTAAAAACCCCTAAAATTTTCCATTTTCTTTGGCTGGATCTGTAGTTATACTCTAAGTTATAAATCAACGACAATAAATATGTATACAAATATTTTATACCCTGTAATGTTTCAGTTATTTATTGTTCCATAACAAATGACCTCCAATTTCCTGCCATAAACAGTGATAATCATTTGTTTTACTTACAAACTTGGGCACAGCTCAGGGCAAACAAATCATGTCTGTCTCACAGGGTGTCACCCGGGGCAGTCAAGTAAACTACTCCTTGCTAAAATTGCTTGAATATTTGTTGATATTTTTGTAGTTGATACAGTTTATTTTTGTTGTTGCTGGGTCTTCTGTTGGATATGCTACTTAGAAAATCTGTGTATGGTAGCTATCACAATGAGTTTATTTCCAAAATATGTAACAATGCTCAAAAGTAAGAACAATAATCAGACAAAAATTGGTAAATATCTGAAAAGGTAGCTCTCAGAAGTAGCATTGACCATGCTAACACCTATGAAACTCACACTAACTGTGTCACTATGGCAGTTTCCAAAGACAAATCAACACAGAGAGAATGGAGATTCATTGCCTTCAGTGGAAAAAAGAAAAAGAAGGGTCTCACTAAGGGGCATAGGGAGTGTGTTGGGACAATGAAATTTCATCTTTCTCAGCACGATGATAAGACAGTACTTATAATAACATCAATGTATTATGAAATGAATACTTTTAAGATGATTTATATTTTTTCAGAACACTGTGAAGAAAATTGAAGCAGTCACCAAATGAGATGTACCTGCCAAGTCTTGGAGCCTGTCCTGTGTATAACTACTAAACAGAAATAATTGTTTCCTAAGCACATCATGTAAATATTATTTCCAAAATATGCATATGTTAAAAAATTTTTACTGTTGTTTTGAAGAATGTTCCAGAGAGGTGTGGGGTTGCAATAACTTAGAGAACTCAATTGTATTTGAAAGACAGAAATAAAAGACAAAATGAAAAACTGCAGTGGTAAAGGTCTCCATTGGAATGCCGTATGAGTTCCTTACTAGGAGATCAAAATAAATCTATTTGTGGCTCAAAATTCCATTCTTTAAGAAATAGGGTATCTTTGGGTTCACCTTCTTATTTAGTTATCCTCCTCGATATTGGAAGGAGACAAGATTGCCAGGCAAAAATCGGGGAACTTGGGGGTGGGGTGGGATAGGGCTAAGGGGAGATGGGGAGAGAAAAATGTGAAGAGAGGACAGGGAGATCGTGAGGGAATGGGATGGTTGGGATAAAGGAAGGGTGGACATGGGAGCAAGGAAGTATATATCTTAATTAAGGGAGCCATTTTAGGGTTGGCAAGAGTCTTGACTCTAGAGGGGTTCCCAGGTGTCCAGGGAGATATCCCCAGTAAGTCATTGGGCATCTGAGGAGAGGGAGCCTGAAATGGCCCGATCCTATAGCCATACTGATGAATATCTTGCATATCACCATAGAACCTTCATCTGGCGATGGATGGAGATAGAGACAGAGCCCCACATTGAAGCACCGGACTGAGCTCCCAAGGTCGAAAGGAGGAGCAGAAGGAGGGAGAACATGAACAAGGAAGTCAGGACTGCGAGGAGTGTACCCACCCACTGAGATGGTGGGGCTGATCTAATGGGAGCTCACCAAGGCCAGCTGGACTGGGTCTGAAAAAGCATGGGATAAAACTGGACTCCCAGAACATGGCGGACAATGAGGGCTGCTGAGAAGACAAAGACAATGGCACTGGGTTTTGATGCTACTGCATGTACTGGTTTGGGGGGTGGGGGAGGGGCTAGCCTGTATGGATGCTCACCTTCCTAGACCTGGATGGAGGGGGGAGGACCATGGACTTCCCGTAGGGCAGGGAACCCTTACTGCTCTTCTGGCTGGAGAGGGAGGGGGCGGGGAATAGGGGGAAGAGGGAAATGGGAGGTGGGGAGGAGGCTCAATTTTTTAATAAAATAAAAGAAAGAAAATCTTCCAGGTTTTTTCTATACAAAAACAGGCTATAACTTCATTATTGAGGCCTTCATTATTGAGTTATCTGTATGGTACCTTTAATTTACTCAGTGTTTAAAATGAATGCATGTTGTATTTTAATTAAAATTCTTTCCTGTCTTTATAAAAAAAAGAAATAGGATATCAATAGTATGCCAAATATACAGGATATATTTGAGGATTGAGAAGAGACTGTCAAAATCATAAATTTTCTTTACTAATACTTTGTAGAAACATATTGTACAACATACTTTAAACCTTTGTTTTTATAGTAAAATGTTAGCAAATTCTGAGTTCCTTTCTTCATTCTCAGTTCCTCAGTTGACCTGAAGAAATCATAGCTGTAGCTTGTTTTAATATTTAATAGATTCATTTAAGAATTTATCACTAAGAAGCGATGATTAGGCATTTAAGAGTACATACTGATCATATGCAAATATGAACACATAGTATATATGTATATGTACAATTGTTCATACACACACATATGAACAATTAAAAAATGAGGCCATGATATTGAGAGAAAGGACGCACATTATAGAAGTAGACTGATCAAAGGGAAAATGATATATTATATATAGTTATGTATAAGGAAATTCCTGTAGCAAAATAAATATCATATATACAGTGAAGAAAATCTTTAAGTGTATATGTATTTATATAGAATACCAATTATATGCAGCTACTGTTCATACAACTGTCTATGTATCTATCTATCTCTCTATCTGTCTTGTATATTTGTATGTAAGTATATATGTAATAATTCTCTCTCACTTTTAGAATTTACTGAATATCACAATTCTTGATCAAGAGTACGCAAAGATCTTATGACCCATAACGAAATAGAGTTATTCATCATTGGACATCTAAACACATTTCTATTCCAGTGCCAATGACACTGTCTGATTATATTCCTACAAGTAAATTTGTGTAGAGGCAAAATTAAAGCTTTCTTCTGAAGGAATTATAATTCATTGTCCAACAGCCAAAATAAAGTAACTTTCAGATGGCACAACTTTGACTCTGAAAAGATGTGACAAATTAGGAATAAGACAGGACACTCTGGAGTTACCCTTTTTATCTGTTCATAGGCTGGCCTGTGGGGCAGAAGAGCAGTGAAATCTGCTGGGGCTATCCAATGGTTTCCTGTTTCCATGCCATGATAAGTCCTGTGTCACTGAGAATGAGCACCTTCCCTTGCTTTTCCTTTAGTTTCAACAAATAGTTTTGGCTTTTTGTTGTTTTGTTTTGTTTTTGTAGTGATGTGTTTGCTAATGGCAGGTTTATTATATGTATTCACTCTCTAGGACTTATAGACTGACTTAATCATTGTAAAAATCCAAAATAAATATATTAAGTCATTCCTTCAACTTGACTTATTTTTTACATGTACCACTGGAGAATTTTAGGCTAAGTTTAGGATTAGTCAGGGAGCTTAGCTCTGTCCACTACCATTTTAGTTTGCTGATATACACTCTTTCTTTCCTTTTTAATTTTAGGAAAAAAAATTATTTTACATACCAATCCCAGTTCCTTCTCCCTCCTGCCCTCCTACTTTTCCCAACTTCTCCCCCACTCTACCCACATCCACTCTTCAAAGAATATGAGGCCTCCCATGTGGAAGCAACAAAGTCTGTCACCTCTTTGAGGCAGGATCAATATATTTCTCCCTATATCTAGGATGAGAAAGATATCCTTCCATTGTGAATGAGCTCCAAAGAACCAGTTCAAGAAGTGGGGATAAATGCTGGTTCCTCTGCTAGTGATCTCACAAACTGCCAAGCCACACAACTATCAATAAGATCTCCTTAGTAAATTGGCAGTATGGAGGGAGGGGCGGGGTGGTAGAAGAGGGAAAAGGGGGGAAGGGAAGCAGAAAGGAGAACATGACATATCTTGAAGGTCAAATTGAGTGAAGGAGAAAGAGGGGGAGGAAGGAAAGAGATACCTTGGAAAAGGGAATTATTATGGTGTTAGCGAGAAACCAGGCACTAGGTACATTCCCAGGAATCTACAAGAATGACCCTAGCTAAGATTCTTTTTTTTTTCAAATGAAGCTAATTTTTATTAACTTTAGGTAGCCTGAGTAGTCTATATGTATTATTTGTATTTAATGTAATAAATATTAATTATAATTAATTATTTAAAATAAAATATTCATACACAAATAAATATATTATATATGATTGGTGAATACTAATTATTTTATGGTATTAAAAATTTGTACTCTGTTTTGGAAAATTGGAAGTATTCACTAAGTCAATGTACACTTGAAGTGATGTTTTTAGAGTTAAATAATACTGTGTGATTACGATTTTAATTCAATCATTAAAGATCTTACTACTTTAAAGACAATAGCAACCATATTTCTTTTTTTTTCAAGGTTTGAAGAGATTTTAATACATATTTAAAATTAAATAAATAATAGAACATAATCAGTATTTTACTCATGGGAAAGATCTTTTTAGTAGAAGTTGACTTCTGTTTGTGAAAATAAATTGGTAAACATGTATATTACTTGGAGGCATTTGTATTTTTTTCCCTCATTTTTTTATTAAAGATTTCCATCTCCTCCCCTCCTCCTCCCCCTTCCCTCCCCTCCCTTCCACCCATACCCCCACTCCACCCCTCTCCAAAGACAAAGAGCCATCAGGGTTCCCTTCACTATGTTAAGTCCAAGGTCCTCCCAGCTCCCCCTAAGTCCAGGAAGGTGAGCAACCAAAGGTTTTAGTGAGCCCGTCCATGCTGTAGAGTTCTTGGGCAGCTGAGGAGAGGGTGCCAGAAATGTCCAGATCCTATTGTCATACTTATGAATATCTTGCATATCACCATAGAACCTTCACCTGGCATTGGATGGAGAAAATGACAGAGCCCCACATAGGAGCACCAGACTGAGCTCTCAAGGTCCTGATGAGGAGCAAAAGGAGGGAGATCATGAGCAAGGAAGCCAGGACCACGAGGAGTGCTTTTACCCATTGAGAAGGTGGGACAGATCTAACGGGAGACCACCAAGTCCAGTCGGAATGTGACTGATGGAACAGGGGACCAAACCGGACTCTCTGAATGTGGCTGACGGTGGAGGAGGACTGAGAAACCTAGCTAAGATTCTAAGCAACAATGAAGAGGGTACCTTAATTGCCCTTCTCCTGTAATCAGAATGATGACTACCTTAATTATCATCATAGAACCTTCATCCAGCAACTTATGGAAGCAGGTGCAGAGATCCACAACTAAGCACTGGGCTGAACTCCTGTAGACCAGTCATAGAGAGAGAGGAGTGATATTATGAGTTGTAGAAATGAAGCGGCAGGGCTGTGTCCTGCCACGTGGCTAGCTTTGCCCAAAATAATTACACGGAAACTGTATTCTTTTAAACACTGCCTGGCCCATTATCTGTAGCCTCTTCCTTTAACCCATATTTAGTAATCCATGTAACACCACGAGGTGTGGCTTACCAGGAGAGGTCTTAACCTGCGTCCATCTCGGAGAGGAGAAGCTTGGAGACTCACTATGGTGACTGCCTGAAGCGTCTCCCCACTCCTGCTACCCAGCATTCTGTTCTGTCTACTCCGCCTACCTAATTTTCTGTTCTCTTAAAGGGCCAAGGCAGTTTTCTTTATTAATTAACCAATGAAAGTAACATAGACAGATAACTCTCCTCCATCAATGAGTAAAGGGGCCAAGACCATGAAAGGGATACCCACAGAAACAACTGACTCGAACAAGTGGGAACTCAGGTTGGGGAACCTGAATAAGATGGAGCTAGGCCCTCTGAATGTGGGTGACAGTTGTATTGTTGATACACTCTTAATTAAACCTCAAACTTGACCAAATGACCTTGTGTATGTTCAGTGGTCATGAAAACTTGAACTGATTTCAGAAAATGTTCCTTCTCAAAGAACAATTCCACCAAAAATTTCTTTCATTATAGGCAATGGATTAAAATCTCAGACTGCGAAATGAATAAAAGTGTTATTTAAAGAGTAGGCAATTCACATTTTGGAATATCAATGCAAAGTATTTTCTGGTCCTCAGTAGTATAAATATCCAGACTGCCACTCAAAACATGACCTTTATTATACAGAAGTACTTTTTTGATGCAGGAATTAACTCTTGATTTAAAATTTTATGTATCTTCATGCTTATCTTCATGACAATAAATCTTTTATTGAATAAATTTTAATAGCAGGTAAAAAGCACAGAAAAAGTAAGAATATGTTGGACTTAGTACATCCTATGAGGTATTCTATTGCTAAGGAGATTTATATTTTTCAATATCAGCTGACATAATGCTATTATTTGTTTCATTAAGGCTTTTAAATTAATAAAATAGATATGTTTAAAGTTTATCCCAATGTGAAACATATGTTATTGATAGATAACCTTGACTTGAATATTGTGTGGCTATTTAAATATTCCCCCATTTTCCTAACATTACTCTTTCTGGACATCAATTATTGTATTTATAGAATGAAAATAGAATATCAACTCCAAAGCATATTTGGAAATATAACTGACATGTGTAAGAAACCTAATTTAGACCATGAATACTGATATGGGAGTCACCATTGATATAATGTTTCCTTTTTAAGGTTTCTTGTTTATTTGATAGTTTGAATTATGTATTCACATTGCACTGTTGTGTGAGTACTACAAATCATTATAGAATATATTTTTTCGCTGTTGGTTGAGAAAGTTATGTCAATGACATAATTTTTTGAGTAATTCTGAAACTAATAGCTATAAAAACAAAAAAACAAGGAAATTCTGTTATCTCCTGAGTACATGCGAACCTTTGGGACGTTCAGGCATGTCTATCGTGCATCACACAGTACCACTTATATTCTGCCTTTCCTCGCTTTTCTTTGGTGTTCATTGTATACTAAAATGTTAGTGTGTCCACAGGGATAGAAAAAAATATATAAAAGTAAAACAGTCCTGGCCTTGGTAATCTTTTTCACTATTGTTGGTAAATGTTCAAATACATAGAAGAATCTGGGCTTTCCAAAAATCAGATCAATATTCAGGAGTTTAATGGGATTCAATAAAAAAGAAGTATAGATAGAGAAATGTTAAATAAGCCCAAAGAGATTTCTACCTGTCCCATTCTGGGTTAGTAGAATTGCTTCTCTAGAGTGTTTGAGGAGGCTTCTTGTTGGTTCCCAGCTGCTTTCTGCAACAAATTGGTGTACCAACGTGGGTAACTATAGCTATATAAAACCTGAGAAAGCTTAAAAAGAAATTCTAGACTTAAAAATACACAGCTCCTTGGTGTTTGCTGGCGGCATGCTGCATTTCTTTTAAGAGAGGTTTTCTTGATTCAGTGGTAGCAGAAAAAAAAGCCACAGTTCTAAAAATGCCATCTTTTCTGGATTGTGCTTCCGGCACCAAATCTGACTCTTTCTGGAGGTCCAGCTATAAAGCACTTGAATGGAGTTTGCGGGCCTGGGTGTTTGTATGCCTACTTGGGAAAGTAGCTGAGACCAAGCCTGCAGCTCAGTGCCCTCTGCCTGGATAGGCAGCATGTTCAGGACTGCTGAGAGTACACAGGCAGCAGAGCATAGCAGATTCCTGCCACCATACACAGAGATATTTCCAGGCCAAACAATGCTCTGCATGCCATATCTAGCTATTACTCAGATAAAAAGGTTTATGTGTTGCATGCTCATTCTCAGAGTTAAAGTGTTCAGCGGGGCTCCTGCCTGGCATTCATAGAGCTGGCAATAATGGTACCTCCACCATTTTAAAAGTGGAGAGAGGCAAGGCCAGTATCCAGAGCTGCTACAATCAAGCTCCTTATCATTTTAAAAGCTCTACAAGACAGAAAAAAAATTCAGATACACAATAGGACAGATTCAGAAATAAAAGACATCTAAATGAGTCACAGTGTTGGATATATGTACGTAGGCTTGAAGAGAGGAAAAAGGAGTACAGATAGTTATAAAAAGAAGTAAATGTTTTTTTAAAAAGTAAAACAAAGTCTTTAAAGAGCCAATACAGACAGTCATAGATTAAAGGAATAAAGATAATAAAATAAATATCACACTTGTAGAAAAATAATAGAGTAAAAACAAGCCATGTAAAGGTGGAAAATTCACAGAGAGTCTGGATTATGTATATTATTTGTTATTTTTGAATTTTTTTACTGTAGAGAGACATTTGATTCTGGGGACTGCTAAGCTATACCAACATATATATTTCAAAGGTATCTTAAATTCAAAATTTGTGTCTAAATATATGTTGCTTTAGAAAAGAGGTTCTTCTTTTGTTTCCACAGGGGATGAGAACTTGTGGAATCCTTCTAATGTTGTTTGTGGTTAATGTGGTTTGATGGACCAAGACACTCTGAAAGGTCACCTTGAACACCCCTCAAAAATTTACTTCACCCAATAAACAGCAGGGAGCAGTTTGGAGAAAAATTATACCCATATTCTCAAATATTGCATATAAATATACTTTTACATTTAAAGGAGGTTATGCTATAGAGATTTGCATTGATATGGATCTTGGTTTATTGACCCATAAACATAATGTCAATTTTGTTATATGTATATTTCTGCTCTTAATTAAGGTATTATGTTTGTGCAGCTCATTTGAAAATGTAATCTATAAGTAAAAAAATTGGTTAATAGATAATCATCTATAATAGTCAAGATTGTAGTCATGTTAGTTAGATTTTCTAGATGTACAGAGATGTTTTTCAGATAGATATTCTTCAAACCATTCAAAAACTACAGAATATGGCATTTACAATGTTCTAAGAAATTAGAACTTTTCATAGTATGAGACACATCTGCTTCTGGTACCACCAATTGCTTCAAGAGGAAGATTGGCATTGAAGAGGCTCTTTATGAAGTTTGTTGAACATTTGGGCAAGAAAGTGCTCTTGCCTGGACTGTTTGATGAACTGGACATGCAGGATTCACAGAGAAATGACTGCTGAACTTGCCTAAAGTTGAGACCACTGCTTTTCAGGGTTCTTGCTTCACGAAAGAACAAAAGAGTCTGCTAAACATTCTAAAAGACACAGAAGAAAATGACTGACAAACTGTTGCTAATATAGGCAGAAATGTCTTTGAAATGTCCTTCTTCCTGAAAAAGTCTACTGGATACTAAGGGCCAGTAGGCTGAAGATGGATGGTACAGAAGAACTTTGGGTGACTGTTCAGGCAGCAGCGAGATGTTTTGTCAATTCTAGAGTCTTAGAAGTTGCTTACAATAAACTTTCAGTTTACTTAGATAATATTATATCCTCCTGGAGTCTTTGATGAAGTTGAAGAATTGATTGTTATAGTTTTTTGTTATGATAAAAGATAAAGCAAATATAAATATTGTAACTGTAATTCTTACTTGATACCTGTTTTGTTATATGTAATTTTACTATGTTGAAGATAAAGTCTTCCTTTTTACTTAAACAGAAAAGGGGAGGTGGAATTCCCCTCTGTATGCTGTGAATATAATTGGTTAATAAAGGAACTGTTTTGAGTGTATAGCAGAGCTATAGGGGAACAGAGCTAGGTGGGGAAAACTGAACACAATCCTGGGAGAAAGGAGGCAGAGTCAGAAAAAAGCTATGGAATCACTGCCAGCAACAAATGCTGGGAACTTTAGCTGATAAGCCACAGCCATGTGGTAATACACAGATAATTAGAAATGGGTTAATTTAATATATAAGAGTTAGCCAATAAGAAGCTAGAGCTAATGGGCCAAGCAGTGATTTAATTAATATAGTTTCTGTATGATTATTTCAGGGCTGAGTAGTTCAGAACCAACAAGCGGCCCTTCTTGCAACACTAAAGGTCTGCAATGATCAGTATTTGGATGTAGACTCTCCAATGAGGTAGTAGTTGTGGCCACTGGCAGGAAAAAATAAAGCCTTCAATACCAAAAATGTGAAGGTGGCACATCATATCACCCACCATGGTGACTTTCTTGAGGTTTTACTCACGAAATAACTTAAAATATGTATTTAATTTTGCAAGATGTGAGCACAATGTCATACTCCAATTTCATCTTCTGATGACTGCTGGCTTATCACTTCAGAAGTCTCAGCAACCCCAGAATGTTGATTTGTTCTCCTAAGAGAGATTAGATGTAGCTTATCTCTCAGGAAATTACTTGAATTCTTAATATTGAAAGAGATACAGGCTTAGGCCAAAAGCACCTTAGCAATGCCACCACACATAGATCAACATAATACCAAGTTGTACTATGACACTTTGATGACAAGTGTGCATGAATATGTGTAAAAAGGAAAAGTAGAAGTATTCTTTTTTCATGGTTTGTAAAGAATTTTATCATCAAAACCTTTAGGAGGTATGCATGAAAATACTTGTTTTATTCATTATAATGAAAATGTAGAATTTTACAAATATTCTTTTCCAAATTTACTGCCTCTTCAATATAGCAATATAGTATTCTGATGCACAATTAATAAAAACTCAGGGAGAGAAATTGAGGCTCAACCCAAAGACCCAAAAAACAAAGAAGCCAGCCACTGGCTCTTATCTCAACCTCAGTTCAAATTGTTGATCCTGCCTCCAGAAATCTCAGCATGAGACTGTTTTTGAGAGCTGTTTTTTTCCCATCTTAAATTCTTTCTAGGTCTTGGATTAAAGGCATGAACTACCATGATTAAAGTCATGTGCCATTCGTTTCTATCGCAAACTAGTGTGGCTACCAGGATTGAAGGTGCGTTTTACCATTACCTGGTCTGTAAGGCTGACCAGTGGGACTGTTTTACTCTCAGATCTTCAGACAAACTTTATTTATTAAAATATAAATGAAATGCCATTACAGTATTTTCTTCTTTTGCAATAGGATGCATAGAGAAACTAATCTTTTTTTTCTACTTTATATAATAGTCATATTTGAATTTGCTGATTCTCCTTCTAGAATTTGGACCTGCTGAAACATGTTTTGGTTCCTATTTTATATTACCTTACATTTAGAGGAATTCACTTGAAAATAATATTTCAATACAAAAAAGAGAAGATAATGGAAAAATGATGAAAATGATTCTGCCTGTGGTGGTTGGAAAACAATAATGAGTCCCAACAGAGTACAAATAAGAGAAGATGGGAAAATGTGAAGTAATGGATGTTTGTGGTTGAGATAACAAGAAATTCTGTTACTGTCTACTTTGTCTTTGGTTTAAAAACACCAGGGAAATATTTTTATTCTCTCTGATTGATTTGACCACACCCTAAAATGTTGTGATCTGCTTGTTCAGGACAGATATCTTCTCATAATAGAACATAATCTCTTTGCAGAGCAGGCTCATCAAACTTCCTAAAAAGGCACTGTTCAAATATTATTTGTCATTGAGATATTAAATTGAAAGTGAACTAAATACATTTTATCCATGACAAACCATACATATCCTGTCAATCTTTAACTTTCCTCAGTATATTTCCAACATTAATTAATATCCTAGAAAGAAGAGATTAGTGTCAATGTACAATAAATATCAGAGCATGCTACATGTGAATCTTGTTCCTTTCTAGTGGTAATTTCCCAGTTTAGAAAAAGTCCATGATTCCTACATTGTCAATGTTATCTGAGATAATTTTTATTAACTTTTTTAATGTAAATTTTCAGTAAGTGCTAACAGGCTATCTTCCATTATCTTAATGAGGCAGAGAAAGGTACAGTGTTCTTTTTGTGACACCAGTTAGTACCACATATTAAAAACAATTGTGCAACATGGAAAAAAATTATCAATGTTCTTCTTGAGATCTTTGGAGGTGGACATATTATCATGGCAATAATATTTTGTTTTCCAATTTGTTGGTGTCTTATAACACTTTATTTTCCTCATATGGTTTTTTAATTATTTCATTAATTTCACCTATCAGGATGAAGGATAATGCTCATTCCGAGTCTGACATTTCTCCATTTGGAAAATGGTTGTTGTAAAGTATATTATCAGTTTGATGTTGAATTTGATAAAATATCTTTCACATAGATTTTATACATGAGAACATTGCCTAATAAATTCAAGCATATTTTATGCCTCAAGTATTAACAATAAAGAAAGTTAGATGGAAGACTGGAGTAGGTAAGACTAGAAGGAATGAGTTCAGATAAATGTAGGAATAAATTTATTTTTGGAAAAAAAATCTCTGTAATGAATTCATCTGTATAAGTCAACACAGGGAAAAAAGAATATGTGATACAGATATATCAGATAACTAAAGTAATTCATTATGTGTTTGAAAAAAGTTATAAATAATAGCTAAAATGTATTATACCTTAGAGAAAGAATGACATTCACAATTAAATTCCATGATATGAAAGGCCCTAAAATCTGTATTTTTTAATTATCAAACCAATTTACTTTCCAAGGTATCTGCCAATTCTTAGAGCAATGCACCCAGATGAAGATAATGTTAGACTCATTCTTCTCTGTGTATATGATGAAGGTGAATATCTTTTTCTTTTTAGGGAAGATTAGTGGTTTCTCCACAGACAAAAACATAAATTTGTCTTCTTAGGTTATTTGTGTGTGTGTGTGTGTGTGTGTGTGTGTGTGTGTGTGTGTGATGGAGGAAAGCAGAATAAACATGCAGAATGACCTCAATACTAAATAATTGCATGAGACAGATAAAGGAAACTGAGAATTTCAAATTCTTCTTCAATCCCTTTTATATGAATTAATAAAAACTAAGGACACATCGACTAGAAATCAGCATGAGTTTCTCCCCATGTCCATTATCTCAGAGAGACAAATAAAACCCATACAAATATATGGCCATATGGACCCTGTATCCTTTGTGGATGCACAACTTTCTCAAGTGTTTTGCAGTGCTGAGTCAGTGTATGTATCAGAAGTCTCCATCCCATCTTATATTAGAAGACAAAGGAAGTCAAAGAATAGTTAGAGAAACCTGAGGAGATCTGTAAGTGCATTTGAGCTCTTACATGTGGACTTCAAGACCAGGTGATAAGACTGTTATAATGTATACAAAGAGAAGGAAGAAGACAACAGAACACCTTCAGTAGAGATCTGACATACAGCAAACACATCTTCATAGTTGGCCTGTGCCAGAATCGCCCCCAGAGTATGCAAGTCGTTATGGATACAAGCCTGGAAATTAAAGTCTTGAATTTCAAAAGCCCTTAGAAGGAAACAATATCTACTACTACTAAGATTGTAATGCAGGATAAACATTTGCTCAATTTTAGTGCATAACAATATAATCAGAAACATTTTTATATGTGTATATTTCAACAAAAAAATTTAAAATGTCTGCTTAGTTTTTTTCTTTTTAAAAATATCTTCTCATTTTACAAACCAATCCCAGTTTCCTCTCCCTCCAATTCTCCTGCTTCTCCCACCTTCCACCCACTCCACCCTCATCCATTTCTCAGAGAGGGTAAGCTTCCTATTGCATGTAGTGGAAGGCTGTCCATTAGTTCCCAGCCACCCAGTCCTGAAATAACCAAACAGAAACTGTATTCATTAAAACATTGCTTGACCAATCACTTAGGCATATTGTTATCTAGCTCTTATATCTTAAATTAATCCACCTCTTTTAATTTGTGCATCACCACATGACAGAGGAGGTTCATCTGTCTATGTGTTACTTTCATTGATTAATAAAGAAACTGCATTGGTCCTTTAATAGGACAGAAAATTAGGTAGGTGGAGGAGACAGAACAGAATTGTGGGAGAAAGAAAGAAGAGTTAGGTAGATGCCTTAGGCAGATGCCTGTCTCCTCTCTGAGACAGAGGCACTTTAAGATCTCTTCTGGTAAGCCACCCCTCATGGTTCTACATAAATTACTAAATATGGGTAAAAGTAAGATGTGAGAATTAGCCAATAAGAGGCTGAAACTAATGGGCCAGGCAGTGTTTAAATAAATACAATTTGTGTGTTGTTATTTCAGGTGTAAAGCCAGGCATGCGGGAGCTGGGAAGCGGCCTGCAGCTCCTTTTTACAACCACATGGCTGTGGCCTACTGGTAAGTTTCAGTCTGGTATCTGGCATCTGTCTCCTGTGGTGACTACATGGCATCTCTCTAACTCTGCCTACTTTCTCCTTCTCTATCTGCTTGGAATTCCCATCTTGCCCTGTTCTGCACTATAATAGGCCCAAAGCAGCTTCTTTATTAATCAATGGTAATATAACATATTCACAGGATAAAGAGGGGAATCCCACATCACCAGGGAGTCAACAAAGTCTGGCATATCACTGAGGCAGGACCAAAGCTCTCTCCCAATATCTAGGCTTAGCAAGGAATCCCTCCAAAGAAAATCATCTCCAAAAGGTCAGTTCAAGCACTAGGGATAAATTCTGGTCCCATTGACAGTGGCCTCACAGACTTCCCCAGACACACATCTGTAATCCATATTCTGAGTGCCTACTATGGACCTATGCAGGTATTCCTGCTGTCAGTTCAGAGTTACTGAGCTCACACAGTAACTAGCTCAGTAAAAGCTGTTTCTGTGGGTATCCCCATCATTGTCCTTACTGCTTTGCTCGTACTATTGCTCCTCTCACTCTTTTTTATTTGCATATACTTCATTAGTAATTTTTTTCTCATTTTTTATTAAACATTTCCATTTCCTCCCCTCCTTTCCCTTCCCTCCCCTCCCCTCCACCCATACCCCCACTCCCTCCCTCTCCAGGCCAAAGAGCCATCAGGGTTCCCTACACTATTTTAAGTCCAAGGTTCTCTCAACCCCCCCCATGAAGGTGCGTGGTTGATCAGCAGTTATGATTCACCAGACTAGCTTTAATATATATAATTCAGTTTTAATAAAGGAAAGAAAAGGGAACTTACAAATCCAAGGTTCCAGCGAGGAGCGCAGGAAAACAAAGAGCAGGCGGGGCGCAGGCCCGCAAGATTTTATAAGTCAATATTAGCCTAAGGGGGACACGCCTTTAGCCAAAGGGGGACATGCCTTACAAAACAAAGTGATTGGCTAGGCTTCCCCTTCACCCCAGGTCCAGGAAGGTGAGCATCCAAACTGACAAGGCTCCCACAGAGCCCATCCATGCAGTAGAATCAAATCCCATTGCCATTGTCCTTGGCTTCTCAGTCAGCCTCCACCATCAGCCTCATTCAGAGAGTCTGGTTTGATCACATGTTCCATCAGTCCCATTCCAGCTGGTCTTGTTGATCTATGTTTTCTGGTAAACACAGTATGTTTACCAACAGTTTAACAGCTATATCAACATATAAGAGAGTGCATAAAATAATTCTTCTGAGTCAGGGTGAACATATCCGGGATGATTTTTTTTCTAGTTCTATTCATTTACCTATTTAATAACTTCATTTTTTTTTCTTAAATGATATGTAATAGTATGTTTTGTAGATGTGTCACACTTTCTTTACTCAATCTTCTGTTGATAGACATTGGGGGTTTCTTTTAATTGCTCGTTGTTATTATTCTGAGAGCAATGGACAAGAATGAAAAATCATTCTGCAGTAGTATATAGTTCTTTTACATATATTTCTAAGAGCTGAATCTTGAGGCAACTTTTTTTCTAGTTTACTGAGAAAACAACTAATTGATTTCCATAGTAGCTATGTAAGTTTTCAATCCTATCATCAGTAAACAAGAATTCCTTTTTCCACATCTTTGTTAGCAAGAGCTGGCATTTGCTTTACTGATATTTGCCATTCAGATTGGTGTAAAATTAAATCTCAAAACAGTTTTGATTTTCATTTCCCTAGTGACTAAACATGTTAAAATTTTTTTAAATGTTTCTCAGCCACTTGTGTTTCATCTTTTGAGAACTCTGTATTTAGTTATGATCCCTACTGTTAATTGGCTAATCTGTATTCCTGATATCCAGGTTTTTGAGTTATTTATTACAGATACCAACTTGTATAATATCTTTACAGATATTACCTGTGTAATAGGTAAAGATCTTCCCCCATTCTGTAGCCTGATTTATTTATTTTCATTTTGTGTATTGGGGTGTTTTGCATATATATATATATATATACATATATATATATATACATATATATATATATGTATATATATATGTATATATATATATATATATATATGCACCAGTGCCCACAGAACTCAGAAAAGAGACTTGTGATCCCTGGGAACTGGATTTATAGATGCTTTCTAATAATTATGTGGTTGCTAGGAATTATACCCAGGTTCTCTGGAACTACATTTAATACTATTCACCACTGAGCCAGGTCTTCATCTCCAATCACATAAATTTTGCTATACTATCTAGACATCAAACCTATTTTGTTCTTATTTTGTGCCTTACAGCCTATCACACAAAGGCATGCTCTTGATTTCAGGAAAGGAAGGAAAATAAGTTTTATGAGATTTAATATTTGTATTGAAAAGCACTTAATATAAACCTAAAAACTGACCATTTATTGAAGTGATTTCTAGATGCTTTTCAATATAAGGTATTCACCATAAAGTTGAAAATTTCTTAAGTAGAAACTATACAAGATACAGTATAGTCCATTAAGCATAGATTAATAACAGAGTACAGTGGAAAGTCATGGCTGTCCACCTCCTTTGACAGTAGTGATTGGGAATTCACCCCTCTGCTGCAAACTAAAACCATGACCAATCATTTTTATTGCAAACAGCTATCTCGCCAACATAAAGCTATTCAAAACTCAAGGTAAGATTTTAATTATATTATCACCCATGTGATCACAAGACAAATACAAATATCCAGAGCTATGCCATGGTGATGAATGGGAGCGAAATACTAAATGAGTTTTCTAAGTAGAATATTTGAACTGTGGTGACTTTGTCCCCATCTGATGTAAACAGGAATCTGTAAAAGAAATCTCAGTAACTAAAGAAACAATGACTCACCCAATTCAGCTAATTAACAGAAAAAAAACAACAATACAGTATTCTAGAGTTTGTAATTTTTCTCGTTGTCAAGTATTTTCACTAAAACAAAATAATGGATAAATTTGATAATATATTGACCTTGGTCAATCTTAAAAGTGAAAAATCATTTAAACTCCTTAAGTTAATATCAGACAGATATTTAATTTAAATGGTTATTTGATGTTAGTAGTGTTAAATATTTAATATGATTTAATTTGAGTCATATGGATAATCAACAGTTAAGTTTATATTTCTTACGTAAGTGTAATTGTAACTTAAAAATCAGATTTTTAAGAAAGAGCAAACATTCCTTTTGTCTATATTAGCTATGCAAACATATAAATGCAATGCATCCATTTATTTTGTTCCCCATATTTTCCGCATTTTAATGATAATTCGGATATTTGTCTGCTCACTGTCTCAACTTAAATTGAGACTATTTGCGAGTGTACTGTTCTTTTACTCTGTCTTCACTTGACCTGAAAATCTATTACCAAAAGCTGTACAAATCGAATCATTAGACTGACTTTAACTGCATATTTTAGTTCAATGTAATATCTCCATTGCCTCTGAAAGCAGTTGAACTGAAAAGAAATCATGGCTTAATACTTTATGAACATGGAGACTTCCTGTCAAGCCAATGTGTTATCAACTTACTTCAAAGACTGAAACCAAACAACCAGAACAGATTCATTCTATCTGCAAGCTTCACTTCAGTAGTCTGGCAAGAGTTCTGATTTCCAAAATGACCTCCAGTAGAGGTTATTCCATCTCTTCCAAGCAGTGACTGTTCAGTGACTCTGACTTCACTCTCAGCAGCAGCCATTGATATTCTCCTACAATAGGCATTGCCTCTGACATTTTGTCTCTCTCTGTTCCTGTGTCTCTGTCTCACTCTGCCTCTGTCCTCTCCCCGTGTGTGTGTGTGTGTGTGTGTGTGTGTGTGTGTGTGTGTGTGTGTGTGCTGATTATGTCTTTCTGGCTACAATCTGATGAACTTTTTCATTTTTGAATTCTGTTTATGTCAGCCTTAGTTTTATTACAGATAGAAACCTTTAGTAAAAAAATAATATCATGCCTTCATCAAGTTGTTGTCAATACTAACTAAGCAAAATTTATCTTGATGTATTCCACAAACTCCCCTCCTTTACTTCAAACCCACTGGCTTCTCCATATCTCTCCCAGTTTATTTGTTGTGTGAGGGAGCATTTCTTTATTTCATCATAAAGTGAATATTACTTCCTAAGGTTTATTCAATGCATTTCTGGAAATATTTGACTTATTGTTTTGGAGTGAAGTGCCAAAGAATCTTTTTTGCATATTAAAGAATACTTGCTATTGTTGTCTCTAGAAAATTATAGAATTTCAGAAAAATTAATCTGAGCCTCACAAAATCTACTCAACTTTTTAAATTGTGAAGGTCATTTTGTATAATAAAGACACTGAAATCAAGACAGCTTAAAAATAGTCATCACTATGAATAAAATGATATAAACCTGACCATTCATACTAATTTAAAATTGGCAGTGCCTTCTCTGCTGTTAACAGTGTATGACTTAAAGTCTCAATTTGGGAGCCATAAAACATCAAGTCTCAGTTCAAGGACTTGAGTCCTAAGTTAAGTTTTATAACTTTCCTGATTATAACAACCTTTGAATGACAGTTATTTAAAACTAAAATTACATGAAGAGTGTTTGCTACCAAGTTTGTGATATATTCTCTGAAAAAGTGTTCCAATGTCATAGGACTGTTCTGCTCTTCTTTGCACTCCATCTACATCCTCATCCTTTTAGATTCTGACATGCCTCTAATCTCTGTCTCTCTGATTGGCATTAAGGAAAAAATTTCCAGCTTCTTGTGTTTCTCACAGAAATGAAATGCACTAAGAATCTCCTGCATTTGAGACTGGATCTTTTTGTTGACATAGTTCATGGACTTTCCTACTCCATCATTAAGAAATTTGTGGATTGCCGGGCAGTGGTGGCGCACGCCTTTAATCCCAGCACTCGGGAGGCAGAGGCAGGCGGATCTCTGAGTTCGAGGCCAGCCTGGTCTACAAGAGCTAGTTCCAGGACAGGCTCTAAAAAAAAAAAAAAGCTGCAGAGAAACCCTGTCTCGAAAAACCAAAAAAAAAAAAAAAAAAAAAAAAGGAAAAAAAAAAGAAATTTGTGGATCTACTTTAGGTTTCACAGAATTTATACAAAAGCCCTTTTGCCTCTTACCTTGCCTAAGTTTTAATCATTTTCTTCTACAATCACTAGCTATTTTTTGTCCTCTTCCTCTTGCTGTCAATCTCTCCCCATCTAAACTATCTAAACTGCCCTCTAACAGTTAATGGATTATCAGTTGCATATACTATGCTTTCACTTAAAGTAATTTAGTAATGCAATTGGAGCTAAACTGGAATTACATACCATCAAATTAGATATAGCATTTTGAGGTAGTCATCAGTCTGCTTACAAAGGAAGGGAAGTTCAGGCATCCTCTCCACTATAGTTTGGATTCTTAGCTGGGGTCATCCTTGTGTATTCCTGAGTATTTCCCTGGTGCCAGGTTTCTCACTAACCACATAATGGCTCCCTCTATCAAGATATCTATTTCCTTGCTCTCCCTCTCCCTCTTTTTCCCAACTTGACCTTACAAATCACTCATGTCTTCCTTCCTCATCCCCTTCTCTCCTCATGTCCCTTGCCCCTCCACAAATGTTCTCTCTTTACTCTGGAATTCTTATAAACTCTTTAAAATTTTATGAGGTTATCACTTCTCTAACTTATTCATACGCCATTGAGAGGATGATGTTGATGTCATTGTTATTATAAAATGTCTGGTCTCTCTGGAAATTAGCATTCACAGGATAATAAGTATCCATTATTATATTTTCATAAAGAATCCTACTATTTAAAATTTCTCTACATTTCTCAATTCATCGCTGCCTCTTCTCATTTCAAATGATTGACAACTAATTATTTTCTTTTTATTTCTACAGTTATACAATTTTCAGTACAATGAATGATTGGAATCATATATAGTTTTTATACATAGGTAATTTCTTTATATATGTATGTGTGTGTGCGTGTACCTTCAGTATGTTCTTGTGTATTATTATGTCATTTCTTCTGATAAGTGAATAATATGTTATACATATTTCATAGTTTGTTAATCCATTCATGTATTGAAGGATATCTTATTTCTTCTAAGCTTTGGCAATTATGTATTAACCTGATACAAACATCCATGTATGAATTGTTTTGATTTTATTAACATAAACTTTCAGCCCATTAGTTAATAACAGTGATCATGGTTGGTGGATCAGAGACACAGAGTACTATTATTCTTATATATCTATGGGACAATTTTGGTGTATGTGGTTCTCAGTCGATTAAAAATCATGAATCAAAATTATTCAAAAAGAGAATTTTGAAACTATAATTTGTTTGTTACCGGGCTTTTATTTTCAATTTTCCTCCTTTGTTAGGAAATAGATTATTTTGTTATGCGATATATCCTGATTATCATTTCTCTTTCCTTTACTCTTCCCACTTCCTTTTACCTCCCATCCATTACTCTGGATACACTGCCTTTCTGCCTCTCATTAGTAAAAGAAATGAGCTTCTAAGAGACAACAACCAAACATAACAAAATAAAATATGGTAAGCTGAGGTAAAGACATTATATCAAAGTTAGACATGGGAAATCAACAAAAAGAAAGAGCTCTAAGAGAAAGCACAATAATCAAAGACCCTCTCATTCACACACTCAGGAATCCCATAAGAATACTAAACTGAAAGTGGTAAGACTGTACTCAGAGGACCCATGCAGACACATGTCAGCCAGTGCTTCCTGCTTCAGTCTCTGAGTTTATATGACATTTGCTCAGGTGATTTAAAGGGCCTTGTCCAAATAGTGTTCCCCTTACTCCTGGCTTTTACACACTTTCTGCCTCCCTTTATGTAGGGTTCTCTGACCTCTCAAGGTTGGATTTTGATGAAGATATCCCGTTTAGAGCTGTGTGCTCTAAGGTCTCTCTATCTCTCTGGGTAATGTCTGGTTGTACATCTCTGTATTTATTCTCGTCTGCTAACGGAGAATTTTGGAGAATTTATTAGGATTGCCTTCATATATTTTAGGAAGTTTCATTGTACTAGGTTTCTATACCACTCCCAAAATGTCCCCCAATTCTAATGGTTTCTCTCTGTTTTTTCTCTTTCAACCCCACCTTTCCCCATCTGATCCTTTTGTTCCTACCCCTCAATACCAGGATGCCAATAAATATTTTCCACTTCCTCTCCCATTGAGTACTCTGTGGCCTCAAAGTCTCTTTTCTCTATATAGATGCTCTTTACATCTTTGACTTACAGCTTGGTTATGCTGTGGTTCAGGGTTATTTTCTACAAACAAGTAAATACATGCCATATTTATCTTTCTCTGTCTGAATTTCCTCATTCAGGTTATTTGTTTCTAATTCCAGCTATTTGCCTTAAATATTCATGACATCATTTTCCTTTTTTATTGATTTTTATTGAGCCCTACATTTTTCTCTGCTCCTCTCCCTGCATTTTCTTAATGTGCTGAGAAATACTGCATTGTGTAAACGTACCACATTTCTTCATCCATTCTTCTGTTGAGGGAAGTCTAGGTTGTGAGACCATAGTTTCTAAAATAAATAAATAAACTAGAACAATTAAAATTTCATTTAGGTACTGATGCTCACTGATGATTTAAGAGTCACTGATTATTTAGTTTGTCATTGTTATTTGTATTTCCTGTTTTTGTTTTTTGTACTTAGCACATATGCAGATCTTGGTGACTAATGAAGTCATGAATCTTAGAGGGGAATCTACTACTGCTACTTTCCTAAACAATATTACTTTTCTACATTCTGAATAGTTATTCTTATGTTTAAAATAAGTGTAATTCTCACCAAAAAGCTTCCTTTTGCAACAGAGGCATCAGTATAGAAAACAAAACTGTTCAAAATGTAGAGAAAAATTGACTGTTGGGTGCTTATCCCGAACTGATGTATCAACAAGATGCCTACTGCTAAAGTTCAAGAGTATCCTAGAAGAGGTGGTGTCTAAATTAGGGTTTCTATTGCTGTGAAGAGACACCATGACCATGGTAATGTTTATAAAAGAAATATTTAATTAGGGAAACTCACTTATAGTTTCAGAGGTTCAGTCCATTACCATCATGGCAGGGAGTATGGTGATGTGCATGCACATGCCATGTTAGAGTTGAGAATCCTTACAGGTTGACTCAGAGACAACAGAAAGTTGACTACCTGTCAAACTGAGTGAACCTGGAGGAAAAGACCTCAAAGCCCACCCCCACCAAGACACATTTCGTCCAACAAGGACACAACTCCTAATAGTGTCACTCCCTTCAGGAGCCATTTTTTTCAAACTACCAAGAGGACAAGATGATTTTAAGAGACAATGGCTGAGGAAATGTGTTATGAGATTATTCTAACTATGAGATAAAAGTGGTGCCCGTGAAATCTCAAGATCATGTCTATGTAAACAATACCTGAACAATGGCAACACCAGCTGATATGACAATATGCTTCAGGGAAACATCATGGTCCAAACCCTCGATGAAGAGCTTTACCAATAAATGTCTGCTTAGGGAGAAAAAATTTAGTATTGTTTTGTCAATAATCACCATATTTCTATCTTATATTTGTAAAGAGATTGACTATATGCTTAGGTATAGAACTGATATAGATATAAACCAATTCAGGAGAAATAATGCCTTAAAATGGATCCTCTACACACACACACACACACACACACACACACACACACACACACACACATATAATGTATATATACTTGATATTTTATTCAGTGTTTCCTTATAGAGATTTATGCAAAGTTAGTGAAATTATATTTGTCTTTACCTTGTCTGTGCTAATAAATTTGTTTGTTTTAAAGGTACTAATAAACAAATTATTCATAATTTTTATATAAAAGAAACAATCCTCAAAGTAAAAGTTGAAAACTTTATCTTAAATGGGAGCTGTTTGTTTAACTGATTGATTGACCTTTCAATTCATTGATTGATCCTTAAGCATTTGTCTCATTCATATAGTCCTGGTTAAAATGTGGCCTTTCCTAGACAAGCAGACGTGTTTAAAGCCATTGTCCAAAGTGGACTGCACTTCTTTAGGAAATTGTAAAAATTTTACAAAGTTTTTATGCAAAAAAAGAGGAAATGCGTCCTTTAATATAAAAATTGGAGGTTTTATCACCTGGCCCTGTCTTCTTCCTGACCTCCATAAGATGCAACAAGCTGCTGAACTACCATCAACTTGAAATCACCCACCTCCTTCCTTTTCCTGTCATGATGAATCATTTGCCCAGTTCTGTGCACCAGAACAGTCATTTCTTTCTTAACACTGTTTCTGTCTGTTCTTCTGTCATATCAGTGTAAAAAATACTTCAACAGACGTCCTCAATCTGTGAATAATCATGTGTGAACATGCATAGTTTGTATCTTCTTTATCAGACAGAAAGACTGCTCATTTTCCTAAGTTTGTGATTTTTTTTCCTAGAAATTTTACTGCAGTGTCTACTAGGAGTAGAGAAAGGGACATCTATGCCATATTCATCTTACATTAGGACTGTCTTGTCTATCACTGCCTTACATGATTTTACATATACAGATTTATAGGTATTCCTTATTAGGTTGATGGTGTTATCTTCTATTTCCAAGTTTGTCATCAGTTTTTGATACACAATATTTCAGAATCTGTTGAGAAAATTTTAATGGGAATAAAATATAACAGCATGTACAATCCTTCTGTCATTTGTACTATTTCTTAAATATCTGATTCTCAAAATGCAATGACATGAAATTGTATTGTCCTCTTTTTTTTCTAACTAGGTATATAAATACATTCTGAAAGATAAATGGATTCATGTTACATTTACTTATGTACAATTACTAGTACATCATAAGAGACAATAAGATAACTGAAGGTATATTCTTACCAATTTAGAAATGAGCTACAATTTCAGGACTTCAAAAATTTGATGAGAATTCATACTATAACCAGTGCATCATAATATTGATGTTTAAAATCTTTATTTATATGAGATTTATCTATATGAATAAAATAAATGTGGTTGTATTTAAAAATATAATTAACACTATAAATTTTCTAAGATAATCATCATCTTTGGAAACTGTTCAAAGATAAAAGAAAAATATTGAAACAAAAATACCTAAGATGATACAGAATTATTGCTAAAGAAAATAAATCAATCTACACTCAAGCATAAAATAATGAGTTAAATCTTTCCATGAAATTATTTCTAGTACATGATAAGAGAAGTCAATTAAATTTTAATAATGAATAATATATGTACCATGCTCAAATATAAACAATGACTATAAAGATGAGTGAGAAATCATGTTTGAAAAGCAGTGTAATTTTAGGCTTACTTTATTTTTAAATATAAATAATTTTTCCCATTAAATAAAACAAATTATAAGCAAATGAAAAAGAAATTAGAATAAATGTGTGTGCATGTATGTGTGCATGTGTGTGTGTATATGTGTTTTAGTTTTAAAAAAGCACATTCTGGCAATTTTGTGAACTAAGTAGAAGAGGTCTCTTTGAGGAAGATGTTATCATAATTGGGATTGAGGAAAAGAAATAGTATTGAAGGACTTGCCAGATGGTAGTTTATTTGGATCTAACTTAGAGAGATACATAGTAAATTAAAATCTATGTCAGTGAATGTATTGATGTCAGGATGGAGTCCATTTACACTACATTTATTGTGCAGACAGAAAGAAGAAAGAAGAAATACGTGTAACAAATCTGCCCTGGGAGTTTTTGGCCATATTTCTAAACACAGTAATCTTTGGAGAAATTTGATAGATTAGGTAGATTGTGGAATTAAAAATCTGAAAAATAAGCCGGGCGGTGGTGGCACATGCCTGCCTTTAATCCCAGCACTCGGGAGGCAGAGGCAGGCGGATCTCTGAGTTCGAGGCCAGCCTGGTCTACAAGAGCTAGTTCCAGGACAGGCTCTAGAAACTACAGGGAAACCCTGTCTCGAAAAACCAAAAAAAAAAAAAAAAAACCTGAAAAATAAACAAGTTGAGAAAGAATGACCAATGTTAACTGTTTGAGAGATTTTCTTTCTTTTCAGGTGGCTATTGAATTTCAAGAGATCATGTAAAACTGCTAATGGTGAAGAAAAGATCTGGATGTCACACGTGTTGGAGTATTTGTTTCCTAAATGGAACAAAAGTGCATTTGCAGACTTCCTGTAAAGGAGGGGATGTGTGTAGCTTTTGTAGGACAAAGCTTTGCAATTCAAGACAATGTTGAACTAACAGCAATGTGCTGGTTTTCATGGATTTGGTCAGTTGCCAAACAGCCTTCTTATTCATGCCAACAGGGCCCTGATCCCCAGAGCATTAATACAACTACAGAAACATATTTCTTGAAACCCATTTTTCATAAATAGAACAGAACCATTTTGAATACTATTTACTTATTCATTGATGCATTAATATTTCATTAAGGACCATTATTTGAAGGGTATATACAGTAGGCTTTGTAGATGAAATGATGAGTGAATGTCATTTAAACCTAGGCCAATTCAGTAATGTATATTTGTACATGGTGAGCATGATATTCTTATATGACTAAAAAGACAACCCTACATGGTCTATAGAAAGATATTGCTCTTTGGAAGAGACCTGCACTTCAGAGTGAATGACAGTTTCTGGGAGAATATGAGGAGAATATTAGATAGACAGTTGCATGTGAGCATGTATTAGCAAAGAAAAGTAGGGGTAATGTCATGATGAGCAGATGTCATTCTCAAGTATATAGAATAATGGTTAGCTAGGTTTTAGTTACTTGTAAAATGAGGAGCAGAAGGAGCAAGAACATGAGGGAGAAAGTCAGGAACGGGAGGAGTGCGTTCACTCATGGAGACGGTGGGACAGAACTAATGGGAGATCACCAACTCCAGTTGGAATGGGACTTATGGATCATGCGACCAAACCCGTCTCTCTGAATGTGGCCAACTGCGGGGGCTGACTGAGAAGCAAAGGACAATGGCGCTGGGCTCAGATTCTTCTGCATGGACGGGCTCTGTGGGAGCCTTCTCAGCTTGGTCGATCACCTTCCTGGACCTGGGGGGAGTTGGGAGGACCTTGGTCTTAGCATAGAGTGGGGAACCCTGATGGCTCCTTGGCCTTGAGAGGGAGGGAGGGGAGGTATGGATGGAGGGGAGGGGAGGGAAGGGGGAGGATGAGGGAAGGAGATGGAAATTTTTAAATATAAAAAAATAAACCATGAGAAAAAAAAAGAAAGAAAAAAAATCATCTTCCCAATTTCTGTACTTACAATTTATTTTCCCAAAATGTTCTAATTGAGTCTTCCTTTTTGTACTTGTGAATAAATCTCAAAATCATCTAATTCATCTAACTATTGTCATTACAAGGTCTGGTGTCTTTCAATTAGAGAGATCCATATTTGAAAGTACTTGGGCCTTGTGTCTGAGGTGGCCTTGGAATACCATGTATCCCTGTTTCAGTGCTGAGAAGTTTCATCCAGACAGGTGAGTGTGTGCTATCCTGGGGCAGACTGTCCCAGAAGAGAGCACAACCCCCCTACCCCAGCTCTTGCTGCAGGGCTTCTGTTTTTCACTTGACCCTGCCCTGCCCCAAAGTCCACCCTTGTGTCTGAGGAGGCCTTGGAATACCAGGTATCCCTGCTTCAGTGCTGAGGAGTTTCATCTAGACAAAAAGGAACAGTTCCTGCTCCGGTACTGAGGAGATGCACCCAGAGAGTCAGTCACAGCAGACTGGAACAAGACACCAAGACTCTCCTGGCTCCATTTGAAGGAAGAGGTGGGCAGGCGCCAATACAAGAATTCCTACAAAAACCTGAAAGGCAACATGACATCACAAGAAATCAGGGATCACGAGACAAGAAGGACTGAACACCCTACTCCAGAAGAAATAGAAGAAATTGACTTTAAACGGAACATTATGAAAATATTAGAGGACCTTAAACAGAAGGTGAAAAACTGCCATAAATAAATAGAGATGACAAACAAAAAGGTTGAGGAAATGGATAAATCTCTCAATGATACCCAAGAAAAAGAAGAAAAACAAGAAAAAGCAATCAAACAGGTAATGGAAACAGTTCAAGACTTGAAAAATGAAATGGAGATAATGAAGAAAACACAAACCAAGGGAAGGCTTTATATCAAAAATCAGAGTAAATGAACAGGAACTGCAGAGACAAGTATTACCAACAGAATACAAGAGATAGAAGAAAGAATCTCAGACACTAAAGATACTACAGAGGAAATAAACTCACTGATTAAATAACAAAATAAATCCAACAAACTCTTAACACAAAACATTCAAGAAATCTGGGACATTGTGAAAAGACCAAAGAATAATAGGGGTAGTAGAAGAAGAAGAGTTACAACTCAAAGGCCCAGAAAATATATTCAACAAAATTATAGAAGAAAACTTTCCCAATGTAAAGAAGGATATTCCTATGAAGGTACAAAAAGCATATAGAACACCAAATAGACTGGATCAAAAAAAGCATCCCCTTGCCATATAATAATCAAAACACAAAACATACAGAATAAAGAACAAATTTAAGAGCTGCAAGGGAAAAAGGTTAAGTAACATATAAAGGGAAACCTATCAGAATCACACCTGACTTCTCAATGGAAACCATGAAAGCCAGAAGGTCTTGGATAGATGTACTGCAGACACTAAGAGACCATGGATGCAAGCCCAGACTACTATATTCAGCAGAGCTTGCATTCACCATCGATGGAGGAAACAAGATATTACAGGACAAAAACAGATTTAAACAATACGTTGCCACAAACCCAGCCTTACAGAAAATATTAGAAGGAAAATCACAAACCAAGGAAGCCAACAACAACCATAATCACACAAGCAACTGACAACCCTCCACCAGCACAGCTCTAAGAAGGGAAACACACAAGCTCTACTACCGGAAAAAATAACCACAGAAACAACCACTGGTCTTTATTATCACTTAATATCAATGGACTCAATTCACCTATAAAAAGACACAGGTTAAGAAAATGGATACGAAATCAGGATCCGACATTCTGCTGTTTACAAGAAACACACTTCAAACTTAAAGACAGACACTACCTCAGAGTAAAGGGTTGGGAAAAGGTTTTCCAATCAGATGGACCAAAGAAACAAGCGGGTGTGGCTATACTAATATCTAAAAAAATTGATTTCAAACTAAAATCAAACAGAAAAGATGGAGATGGACACTTTATACTCATAACAGGAACAATTCATCAGGAGGAAGTCTCTATCCTGAATATCTACGCCCCTAATATAAAAGCACCCACTTACATAAAAGAAACATTACGAGAACTCAAAGCATACATCAAACCACACACTCTAATAGTAGGAGATTTCAACACTCCACTCTCACCAATGGATAGGTCAACCAGACAGAAACTTAGCAGAAAAATAAGAGAACTATCAGATGTAATGAACCAATTGGACCTAACAGACATCTATAGAACATTCCACACAAACAGAAAAGAATATACCTTCTACTCAGCATTGCATCGAACCTTCTCAAAAATTGATCACATAATTGGTAACAAAGCAAACATCCATAGATACAAAGAAATTGTAGTAACCACCAGTGTACTATCGGATCACCATGGAATAAAGCTAGAATTCAACAACAATTCTAAGCCCAGAAAGCCTACAAACTCATGGAAACTGAACAGTCAACTACTGAACCACCCCTGGGTCAAGGAAGAAATAAAGAAAGAAATTAAAATTTTCCTTGAATTCAATGAAAACAAAGACACATCATACCCAAACCTATGGGACATTATGAAAGCAGTGCTAAGAGGAAAGTTCATAGCACTAAGTGCCCACATAAAGAAAATGGAGAAAGCACACATTAGAGATTAAACAGCACACCTGAGGGCTGAAATCAATAAAATAGAAACAGAAAACAATCTAAAGAATCAATGAAACAAAAAGCTGGTTCCTGGAAAAAATCAACAAGATTTCCAAACCCCTAGCCAAACTAATCAAATGGCAGAGAGAGAACATGCAAATTAACAAGATAAGAAATGAACAGGGGGACATAACCACAGAGAGAGAGAAAAAATTCAAAGAATCATTAGATCTTACTACAAAAGCCTGTATGCCACAAAATTGGAAAATGTGAAAGAAATGGACACTTTTTTAGATAAGTACAATATACCAAATTTTTTTTTTAGTTTTTTTTTTCTCATGGTTTTTTTTTTATATTTAAAAAATTTCCATCTCCTTCCCTCCTCCTCCCCCTTCCCTCCCCTCCCCTCCACCCAAACCTCCCCTCCCTCCCTCTCAAGGCCAAGGAGCCATCAGGGTTCCCCACTCTATGCTAAGTCCAAGGTCCTCCCAACTCGCCCCTGGTCGAGGAAGGTGATCGACCAAGCTGAGAAGGCTCCCACAGAGCCCGTCCATGCAGAAGACTCAGAGCCCAGAGCCATTGTCCTTTGCTTCTCAGTCAGCCCCCGCAGTTGGCCACATTCAGAGAGACTGGTTTGGTCGCATGATCCATCAGTCCCATTCCAACTGGAGTTGGTGATCTCCCATTAGTTCTGTCCCACCGTCTCCATGAGTGAATGCACCCCTCTCGTTCCTGACTTTCTCCCTCATGTTCTCGCTCCTTCTGCTCCTCATCAGGACCTTGGGAGCTCAGTCCAGTGCTCCAATGTGGGGCTCAGTCACCTTCCCCATCTGTCGCCAGCTGGAGGTTCCCTCACGGTCCTGACTTTCTTTCTCATGTTCTCTCTCCTTCTGCTCCTCATTAAATCAAGACCAGGTGAACAGTTTAAATAGACCTGTAAGCCGCGAGGAATTAGAAGCTGTCATTAGAAACCTCCTTACCAAATAAGCCCTGGATCAGATGGTTTTAATGCAGAATTCTACCAGAACTTCCAAGGGGAGCTAATAAAAATACTCCTTAATGTGTTTCACAAAATAGAAACTGAAGAGTCATTGCCAAACTGCTTTTATGAAGCTACAGTCACCCTGATACAAAAACCACACAAATACTTAACCAAGAAAGAGAATTACAGACCAATCTCACTCATGAACATCGATTCAAAAATTCTCAATAAAATACTGGCAAACTGAATCCAAGAACACATGCAAAAAATCATACATTATGGTCAAGTAGGCTTCATCCCAGAGAGGCAGGGCTAGTTCAACATACAAAAATCTATCAATGTAATCCATCATATAAATAAACTGAAGGAAATATATGATCATTTCATTAGATGCTGAAAAAGCATGTGACAAAATTCAACACTTCTTTATGATAAAGGTCTTGAAGAGATTAGGGATATAAGGTTCATTCCTAAATATACAGCAAGCCGACAGCTAACATTAAATTAAATGGAGAGAAACTCAAAGCCATCCCACTTAAATCAGGAACAAGACAAGGCTGTCCACTCTCTCCATACCTCTTCAATATAGTGCTTAAAGTTCTAGCAATAGCAATAGGACAGCATAAGGAGATCAAGGGGATTCGACTGGGAAAGGAAGAAGTCAAACTTTTGTTATTTGCAGATGACATGATAATGTACATAAGCGACCCCAAAAACTCTACCAAAGAACTTTTACAGCTGATAAACACCACTAGCAATGTGGCAGGATACAAGATCAACTCGAAAAAATCAGTTGCCCTCCTATACACAAAGGATAAAGAAACAGAGAGAGAAATCAGAGAAACATCACCTTTCACGATAGCCACAAATAGTATAAAGTATCTTGGGGTAACTCTAATCAAGGAAGTGAAAGATCTATTTAACAAGAACTTTAAGTCTTTGAAGAAAGAAATTGAAGAGGATACCAGAAAATGGAAGGATCTCCCTTGCTCTTGGATTGGGAGGATCAATATAGTAAAAATTACAATTCTACCAAAAGCAATCTATAGATTCAATGCAATACCCATCAAAATCCCAACAAAATTCTTCACAGACCTTGTGAGAACAGTAATCAACTTTATATGGAAAAACAAAAAACCCAGGATAGCCAAAACAATACTATACAATAAAAGTACTTCCGGAGGCATTACTATCCCTGACTTCAAACTCTATTACAGAGCTACAGCAATGAAAACAGCTTGGTACTGGCACAAAAACAGGGATGTTGACCAATGGAATTGAATCGAAGACCCAGATATTAATCCACAAACCTATGAACACCTGACTTTTGACAAAGGAGCTAAAAGTATACAATGGAAGAAAGAAAGCATCTTCAACAAATGGTGCTGGCATAAATGGATGTCAACCTGTAGAAAAATGAAAGTAGATCCACTTCTATCACCATGCACAAAACTGAAGTCCAAATGGATTAAAGACCTCAATATTAATCTGACCACACTGAATCTGATAGAAGAAAAAGTGGGAAGTAGTCTACACACAGGCACTGGAGATCACTTCCTACATAGAACCCCAGTAGCACAGACAATAAAAGCAACATTGAATAAATGGGACCTTCTGAAACTGAGAAGCTTCTGTAAAGCAAAGGACACTGTCATTAAGACCAAAAGGCAACCTACTGACTGGGAGAAGATCTTCACCAACCCCACATCAGACAAAGGTCTGATCTCCAAAATATATAAAGAACTCGAGTTCCTGCGAGTTTCTTCCTGCTGTGTACATCTGGCCTCTGGCCTCTGGCTTCTAGCCACTTCCCTCATGCTATGGCCCCGAAACGGCAATCTGCGCTCCTGCCTCAGTCCAAGAAACCCAAATCGGCTCCTTCCCCGAAACTGGAGGACAAGTCGGCTTCTCCCTTCCTGCCAAAGGGAGAAAAAGAACAGCAAGAAGCAATTGAACATATTGACGAAGTACAAAATGAAATAGACAGACTTAATGAACAAGCAAGTGAGGAAATACTAAAAGTAGAACAAAAATATAAAAAACCCCACCAACCGTTTTTTCAGAAGAGGTCAGAATTGATCGCTAAAATCCCAAATTTTTGGGTAACCACATTTGTCAACCATCCACAAGTGTCTGCACTCCTTGGGGAGGAAGACGAAGAGGCTCTGCATTATTTAACCAGAGTTGAAGTAAGAGAATTTACTTTTTTTAATGTCTTTAACAGAAGACATTAAATCAGGTTACAGAATAGATTTTTATTTTGATGAAAATCCCTACTTCGAAAATAAAGTTCTCTCCAAAGAATTTCATCTGAATGAGAGTGGTGACCCATCCTCAAAGTCCACTGAAATCAAATGGAAATCTGGAAAGGATTTGACAAAACGCTCGAGTCAAACACAGAATAAGGCCAGCAGGAAGAGACAACACGAAGAGCCAG